>NW_027149937.1:0-256000 GCF_031143425.1 Pleurodeles waltl
AGTTAGGGTGGCTTGTCCTTTCCAGAAGCTGAGCTTCAACTGGTGCACCTGCTACGTTTATATTTGTAAGTGCTTCCTTTGAGGTTTAGTTTCTGTAAAATGAGCATCATGGCCTACCCAACCGGTGTTTTTTCTACGAGTAAGTCAGTAAGCGTTACCTAGCATGTTTTCATATGCCCCGTTTATATTGTACACTAAGACTACGTGATGGGCCACGGGGGAAACCTCACCAGCAACCTTGTGTGCCTTTGGCAATGTGATCGTTACTAGTGCGTCTTTGTGGAGATGTCCTCGTGCTTCTGCGCACAACCTGAATCGGCGGTAAACGCAGTGGTGTCGTTTTGGAAAGCTGTCCATCATCCTGGTAAAAGGCGGGAATTCCCTTGCCTACTACGAGGGTGGACGGGGCGTGGCTCAGCGGGCGGAGCTTACAGGTGATTCATAAAGGGAGAACCTTCTACTCTGTGTCTGCAGGAGAGGAAGATACAACCCGCGCGTCACAGTCAGATACAGATTACGCTCCAGTACATCATCAATTCACCTCCAGGAAGGATTCTAGATTGTTTTCTGCTATGGAATCTATGAGCGCACAGCCTTGCTTTATCTTTCCCAGCCCAAGAGTTAGGGTGGCTTGTCCTTTCCAGAAGCTGAGCTTCAACTGGGGCACCTGCTACGTTTATATTTGTAAGTGCTTCCTGTTGAGGTTTAGTTTCTGTAAAATGAGCATCATGGCCTACCCAACGGAGTATTTTCTACGAGTAAGTCAGTAAGCGTTACCTAGCATGTTTTCATATGCCCCGTTTATATTGTACACTAAGACTACGTGATGGGCCACGGGGGAAACCTCACCAGCAACCTTGTGTGCCTTTGGCAATGTGATCGTTACTAGTGCGTCTTTGTGGAGATGTCCTCGTGCTTCTGCGCACAACCTGAATCGGCGGTAAACGCAGTGGTGTCGTTTTGGAAAGCTGTCCATCATCCTGGTAAAAGGCGGGAATTCCCTTGCCTACTACGAGGGTGGACGGGGCGTGGCTCAGCGGGCGAAGCTTTCAGGTGATTCATAAAGGGAGAACCTTCTACTCTGTGTCTGCAGGAGAGGAAGATAGAACCCGCGCGTCACAGTCAGATACAGATTACGCTCCAGTACATCATCAATTCACCTCCAGGAAGGATTCTAGATTGTTTTCTGCTATGGAATCTATGAGCGCACAGCCTTGCTTTATCTTTGCCAAGCCCAAGTTAGGGTGGCTTGTCCTTTCCAGAAGCTGAGCTTCAACTGGTGCACCTGCTACGTTTATATTTGTAAGTGCTTCCTTTGAGGTTTAGTTTCTGTAAAATGAGCATCATGGCCTACCCAACCGGTGTTTTTTCTACGAGTAAGTCAGTAAGCGTTACCTAGCATGTTTTCATATGCCCCGTTTATATTGTACACTAAGACTACGTGATGGGCCACGGGGGAAACCTCACCAGCAACCTTGTGTGCCTTTGGCAATGTGATCGTTACTAGTGCGTCTTTGTGGAGATGTCCTCGTGCTTCTGCGCACAACCTGAATCGGCGGTAAACGCAGTGGTGTCGTTTTGGAAAGCTGTCCATCATCCTGGTAAAAGGCGGGAATTCCCTTGCCTACTACGAGGGTGGACGGGGCTTGGCTCAGCGGGCGGAGCTTACAGGTGATTCATAAAGGGAGAACCTTCTACTCTGTGTCTGCAGGAGAGGAAGATAGAACCCGCGCGTCACAGTCAGATACAGATTACGCTCCAGTACATCATCAATTCACCTCCAGGAAGGATTCTAGATTGTTTTCTGCTGTGGAATCTATGAGCGCACAGCCTTGCTTTATCTTTCCCAGCCCAAGAGTTAGGGTGGCTTGTCCTTTCCAGAAGCTGAGCTTCAACTGGGGCACCTGCTACGTTTATATTTGTAAGTGCTTCCTGTTGAGGTTTAGTTTCTGTAAAATGAGCATCATGGCCTACCCAACGGAGTATTTTCTACGAGTAAGTCAGTAAGCGTTACCTAGCATGTTTTCATATGCCCCGTTTATATTGTACACTAAGACTACGTGATGGGCCTCGGGGGAAACGTCTCCAGCAACCTTGTGTGCCTTTGGCAATGTGATCGTTACTAGTGCGTCTTTGTGGAGATGTCCTCGTGCTTCTGCGCACAACCTGAATCGGCGGTAAACGCAGTGGTGTCGTTTTGGAAAGCTGTCCATCATCCTGGTAAAAGGCGGGAATTCCCTTGCCTACTACGAGGGTGGACGGGGCGTGGCTCAGCGGGCGGAGCTTTCAGGTGATTCATAAAGGGAGAACCTTCTACTCTGTGTCTGCAGGAGAGGAAGATAGAACCCGCGCGTCACAGTCAGATACAGATTACGCTCCAGTACATCATCAATTCACCTCCAGGAAGGATTCTAGATTGTTTTCTGCTATGGAATCTATGAGCGCACAGCCTTGCTTTATCTTTCCCAGCCCAAGAGTTAGGGTGGCTTGTCCTTTCCAGAAGCTGAGCTTCAACTGGGGCACCTGCTACGTTTATATTTGTAAGTGCTTCCTTTGAGGTTTAGTTTCTGTAAAATGAGCATCATGGCCTACCCAACCGGTGTATTTTCTACGAGTAAGTCAGTAAGCGTTACCTAGCATGTTTTCATATGCCCCGTTTATATTGTACACTAAGACTACGTGATGGGCCACGGGGGAAACCTCACCAGCAACCTTGTGTGCCTTTGGCAATGTGATCGTTACTAGTGCGTCTTTGTGGAGATGTCCTCGTGCTTCTGCGCACAACCTGAATCGGCGGTAAACGCAGTGGTGTCGTTTTGGAAAGCTGTCCATCATCCTGGTAAAAGGCGGGAATTCCCTTGCCTACTACGAGGGTGGACGGGGCGTGGCTCAGCGGGCGGAGCTTACAGGTGATTCATAAAGGGAGAACCTTCTACTCTGTGTCTGCAGGAGAGGAAGATAGAACCCGCGCGTCACAGTTAGATACAGATTACGCTCCAGTACATCATCAATTCACCTCCAGGAAGGATTCTAGATTGTTTTCTGCTATGGAATCTATGAGCGCACAGCCTTGCTTTATCTTTCCCAGCCCAAGAGTTAGGGTGGCTTGTCCTTTCCAGAAGCTGAGCTTCAACTGGGGCACCTGCTACGTTTATATTTGTAAGTGCTTCCTGTTGAGGTTTAGTTTCTGTAAAATGAGCATCATGGCCTACCCAACCGGAGTATTTTCTACGAGTAAGTCAGTAAGCGTTACCTAGCATGTTTTCATATGCCCCGTATATATTGTACCCTAAGACTAAGTGATGGGCCTCGGGGGAAACGTCTCCAGCAACCTTGTGTGCCTTTGGCAATGTGATCGTTACTAGTGCGTCTTTGTGGAGATGTCCTCGTGCTTCTGCGCACAACCTGAATCGGCGGTAAACGCAGTGGTGTCGTTTTGGAAAGCCGTCCATCATCCTGGTAAAAGGCGGGAATTCCCTTGCCTACTACGAGGGTGGACGGGGCGTGGCTCAGCGGGCGGAGCTTACAGGTGATTCATAAAGGGAGAACCTTCTACTCTGTGTCTGCAGGAGAGGAAGATAGAACCCGCGCGTCACAGTCAGATACAGATTACGCTCCAGTACATCATCAATTCACCTCCAGGAAGGATTCTAGATTGTTTTCTGCTATGGAATCTATGAGCGCACAGCCTTGCTTTATCTTTCCCAGCCCAAGAGTTAGGGTGGCTTGTCCTTTCCAGAAGCTGAGCTTCAACTGGGGCACCTGCTACGTTTATATTTGTAAGTGCTTCCTGTTGAGGTTTAGTTTCTGTAAAATGAGCATCATGGCCTACCCAACCGGAGTATTTTCTACGAGTAAGTCAGTAAGCGTTACCTAGCATGTTTTCATATGCCCCGTTTATATTGTACACTAAGACTACGTGATGGGCCACGGGGGAAACCTCACCAGCAACCTTGTGTGCCTTTGGCAATGTGATCGTTACTAGTGCGTCTTTGTGGAGATGTCCTCGTGCTTCTGCGCACAACCTGAATCGGCGGTAAACGCAGTGGTGTCGTTTTGGAAAGCTGTCCATCATCCTGGTAAAAGGCGGGAATTCCCTTGCCTACTACGAGGGTGGACGGGGCGTGGCTCAGCGGGCGAAGCTTTCAGGTGATTCATAAAGGGAGAACCTTCTACTCTGTGTCTGCAGGAGAGGAAGATAGAACCCGCGCGTCACAGTCAGATACAGATTACGCTCCAGTACATCATCAATTCACCTCCAGGAAGGATTCTAGATTGTTTTCTGCTATGGAATCTATGAGCGCACAGCCTTGCTTTATCTTTGCCAAGCCCAAGAGTTAGGGTGGCTTGTCCTTTCCAGAAGCTGAGCTTCAACTGGGGCACCTGCTACGTTTATATTTGTAAGTGCTTCCTGTTGAGGTTTAGTTTCTGTAAAATGAGCATCATGGCCTACCCAACCGGAGTATTTTCTACGAGTAAGTCAGTAAGCGTTACCTAGCATGTTTTCATATGCCCCGTATATATTGTACCCTAAGACTAAGTGATGGGCCTCGGGGGAAACGTCTCCAGCAACCTTGTGTGCCTTTGGCAATGTGATCGTTACTAGTGCGTCTTTGTGGAGATGTCCTCGTGCTTCTGCGCACAACCTGAATCGGCGGTAAACGCAGTGGTGTCGTTTTGGAAAGCCGTCCATCATCCTGGTAAAAGGCGGGAATTCCCTTGCCTACTACGAGGGTGGACGGGGCGTGGCTCAGCGGGCGGAGCTTACAGGTGATTCATAAAGGGAGAACCTTCTACTCTGTGTCTGCAGGAGAGGAAGATAGAACCCGCGCGTCACAGTCAGATACAGATTACGCTCCAGTACATCATCAATTCACCTCCAGGAAGGATTCTAGATTGTTTTCTGCTATGGAATCTATGAGCGCACAGCCTTGCTTTATCTTTCCCAGCCCAAGAGTTAGGGTGGCTTGTCCTTTCCAGAAGCTGAGCTTCAACTGGGGCACCTGCTACGTTTATATTTGTAAGTGCTTCCTGTTGAGGTTTAGTTTCTGTAAAATGAGCATCATGGCCTACCCAACCGGAGTATTTTCTACGAGTAAGTCAGTAAGCGTTACCTAGCATGTTTTCATATGCCCCGTTTATATTGTACACTAAGACTACGTGATGGGCCACGGGGGAAACCTCACCAGCAACCTTGTGTGCCTTTGGCAATGTGATCGTTACTAGTGCGTCTTTGTGGAGATGTCCTCGTGCTTCTGCGCACAACCTGAATCGGCGGTAAACGCAGTGGTGTCGTTTTGGAAAGCTGTCCATCATCCTGGTAAAAGGCGGGAATTCCCTTGCCTACTACGAGGGTGGACGGGGCGTGGCTCAGCGGGCGAAGCTTTCAGGTGATTCATAAAGGGAGAACCTTCTACTCTGTGTCTGCAGGAGAGGAAGATAGAACCCGCGCGTCACAGTCAGATACAGATTACGCTCCAGTACATCATCAATTCACCTCCAGGAAGGATTCTAGATTGTTTTCTGCTATGGAATCTATGAGCGCACAGCCTTGCTTTATCTTTGCCAAGCCCAAGTTAGGGTGGCTTGTCCTTTCCAGAAGCTGAGCTTCAACTGGTGCACCTGCTACGTTTATATTTGTAAGTGCTTCCTTTGAGGTTTAGTTTCTGTAAAATGAGCATCATGGCCTACCCAACCGGTGTTTTTTCTACGAGTAAGTCAGTAAGCGTTACCTAGCATGTTTTCATATGCCCCGTTTATATTGTACACTAAGACTACGTGATGGGCCACGGGGGAAACCTCACCAGCAACCTTGTGTGCCTTTGGCAATGTGATCGTTACTAGTGCGTCTTTGTGGAGATGTCCTCGTGCTTCTGCGCACAACCTGAATCGGCGGTAAACGCAGTGGTGTCGTTTTGGAAAGCTGTCCATCATCCTGGTAAAAGGCGGGAATTCCCTTGCCTACTACGAGGGTGGACGGGGCGTGGCTCAGCGGGCGGAGCTTACAGGTGATTCATAAAGGGAGAACCTTCTACTCTGTGTCTGCAGGAGAGGAAGATACAACCCGCGCGTCACAGTCAGATACAGATTACGCTCCAGTACATCATCAATTCACCTCCAGGAAGGATTCTAGATTGTTTTCTGCTATGGAATCTATGAGCGCACAGCCTTGCTTTATCTTTGCCAAGCCCAAGTTAGGGTGGCTTGTCCTTTCCAGAAGCTGAGCTTCAACTGGTGCACCTGCTACGTTTATATTTGTAAGTGCTTCCTTTGAGGTTTAGTTTCTGTAAAATGAGCATCATGGCCTACCCAACCGGTGTTTTTTCTACGAGTAAGTCAGTAAGCGTTACCTAGCATGTTTTCATATGCCCCGTTTATATTGTACACTAAGACTACGTGATGGGCCACGGGGGAAACCTCACCAGCAACCTTGTGTGCCTTTGGCAATGTGATCGTTACTAGTGCGTCTTTGTGGAGATGTCCTCGTGCTTCTGCGCACAACCTGAATCGGCGGTAAACGCAGTGGTGTCGTTTTGGAAAGCTGTCCATCATCCTGGTAAAAGGCGGGAATTCCCTTGCCTACTACGAGGGTGGACGGGGCGTGGCTCAGCGGGCGGAGCTTACAGGTGATTCATAAAGGGAGAACCTTCTACTCTGTGTCTGCAGGAGAGGAAGATACAACCCGCGCGTCACAGTCAGATACAGATTACGCTCCAGTACATCATCAATTCACCTCCAGGAAGGATTCTAGATTGTTTTCTGCTATGGAATCTATGAGCGCACAGCCTTGCTTTATCTTTCCCAGCCCAAGAGTTAGGGTGGCTTGTCCTTTCCAGAAGCTGAGCTTCAACTGGGGCACCTGCTACGTTTATATTTGTAAGTGCTTCCTGTTGAGGTTTAGTTTCTGTAAAATGAGCATCATGGCCTACCCAACGGAGTATTTTCTACGAGTAAGTCAGTAAGCGTTACCTAGCATGTTTTCATATGCCCCGTTTATATTGTACACTAAGACTACGTGATGGGCCTCGGGGGAAACGTCTCCAGCAACCTTGTGTGCCTTTGGCAATGTGATCGTTACTAGTGCGTCTTTGTGGAGATGTCCTCGTGCTTCTGCGCACAACCTGAATCGGCGGTAAACGCAGTGGTGTCGTTTTGGAAAGCTGTCCATCATCCTGGTAAAAGGCGGGAATTCCCTTGCCTACTACGAGGGTGGACGGGGCGTGGCTCAGCGGGCGGAGCTTTCAGGTTATTCATAAAGGGAGAACCTTCTACTCTGTGTCTGCAGGAGAGGAAGATAGAACCCGCGCGTCACAGTCAGATACAGATTACGCTCCAGTACATCATCAATTCACCTCCAGGAAGGATTCTAGATTGTTTTCTGCTATGGAATCTATGAGCGCACAGCCTTGCTTTATCTTTCCCAGCCCAAGAGTTAGGGTGGCTTGTCCTTTCCAGAAGCTGAGCTTCAACTGGGGCACCTGCTACGTTTATATTTGTAAGTGCTTCCTGTTGAGGTTTAGTTTCTGTAAAATGAGCATCATGGCCTACCCAACCGGAGTATTTTCTACGAGTAAGTCAGTAAGCGTTACCTAGCATGTTTTCATATGCCCCGTTTATATTGTACACTAAGACTACGTGATGGGCCACGGGGGAAACCTCACCAGCAACCTTGTGTGCCTTTGGCAATGTGATCGTTACTAGTGCGTCTTTGTGGAGATGTCCTCGTGCTTCTGCGCACAACCTGAATCGGCGGTAAACGCAGTGGTGTCGTTTTGGAAAGCTGTCCATCATCCTGGTAAAAGGCGGGAATTCCCTTGCCTACTACGAGGGTGGACGGGGCGTGGCTCAGCGGGCGAAGCTTTCAGGTGATTCATAAAGGGAGAACCTTCTACTCTGTGTCTGCAGGAGAGGAAGATAGAACCCGCGCGTCACAGTCAGATACAGATTACGCTCCAGTACATCATCAATTCACCTCCAGGAAGGATTCTAGATTGTTTTCTGCTATGGAATCTATGAGCGCACAGCCTTGCTTTATCTTTGCCAAGCCCAAGTTAGGGTGGCTTGTCCTTTCCAGAAGCTGAGCTTCAACTGGTGCACCTGCTACGTTTATATTTGTAAGTGCTTCCTTTGAGGTTTAGTTTCTGTAAAATGAGCATCATGGCCTACCCAACCGGTGTTTTTTCTACGAGTAAGTCAGTAAGCGTTACCTAGCATGTTTTCATATGCCCCGTTTATATTGTACACTAAGACTACGTGATGGGCCACGGGGGAAACCTCACCAGCAACCTTGTGTGCCTTTGGCAATGTGATCGTTACTAGTGCGTCTTTGTGGAGATGTCCTCGTGCTTCTGCGCACAACCTGAATCGGCGGTAAACGCAGTGGTGTCGTTTTGGAAAGCTGTCCATCATCCTGGTAAAAGGCGGGAATTCCCTTGCCTACTACGAGGGTGGACGGGGCTTGGCTCAGCGGGCGGAGCTTACAGGTGATTCATAAAGGGAGAAAATTCTACTCTGTGTCTGCAGGAGAGGAAGATAGAACCCGCGCGTCACAGTCAGATACAGATTACGCTCCAGTACATCATCAATTCACCTCCAGGAAGGATTCTAGATTGTTTTCTGCTATGGAATCTATGAGCGCACAGCCTTGCTTTATCTTTCCCAGCCCAAGAGTTAGGGTGGCTTGTCCTTTCCAGAAGCTGAGCTTCAACTGGGGCACCTGCTACGTTTATATTTGTAAGTGCTTCCTGTTGAGGTTTAGTTTCTGTAAAATGAGCATCATGGCCTACCCAACGGAGTATTTTCTACGAGTAAGTCAGTAAGCGTTACCTAGCATGTTTTCATATGCCCCGTTTATATTGTACACTAAGACTACGTGATGGGCCTCGGGGTAAACGTCTCCAGCAACCTTGTGTGCCTTTGGCAATGTGATCGTTACTAGTGCGTCTTTGTGGAGATGTCCTCGTGCTTCTGCGCACAACCTGAATCGGCGGTAAACGCAGTGGTGTCGTTTTGGAAAGCTGTCCATCATCCTGGTAAAAGGCGGGAATTCCCTTGCCTACTACGAGGGTGGACGGGGCGTGGCTCAGCGGGCGGAGCTTTCAGGTGATTCATAAAGGGAGAACCTTCTACTCTGTGTCTGCAGGAGAGGAAGATAGAACCCGCGCGTCACAGTCAGATACAGATTACGCTCCAGTACATCATCAATTCACCTCCAGGAAGGATTCTAGATTGTTTTCTGCTATGGAATCTATGAGCGCACAGCCTTGCTTTATCTTTCCCAGCCCAAGAGTTAGGGTGGCTTGTCCTTTCCAGAAGCTGAGCTTCAACTGGGGCACCTGCTACGTTTATATTTGTAAGTGCTTCCTTTGAGGTTTAGTTTCTGTAAAATGAGCATCATGGCCTACCCAACCGGAGTATTTTCTACGAGTAAGTCAGTAAGCGTTACCTAGCATGTTTTCATATGCCCCGTTTATATTGTACACTAAGACTACGTGATGGGCCACGGGGGAAACCTCACCAGCAACCTTGTGTGCCTTTGGCAATGTGATCGTTACTAGTGCGTCTTTGTGGAGATGTCCTCGTGCTTCTGCGCACAACCTGAATCGGCGGTAAACGCAGTGGTGTCGTTTTGGAAAGCTGTCCATCATCCTGGTAAAAGGCGGGAATTCCCTTGCCTACTACGAGGGTGGACGGGGCGTGGCTCAGCGGGCGAAGCTTTCAGGTGATTCATAAAGGGAGAACCTTCTACTCTGTGTCTGCAGGAGAGGAAGATAGAACCCGCGCGTCACAGTCAGATACAGATTACGCTCCAGTACATCATCAATTCACCTCCAGGAAGGATTCTAGATTGTTTTCTGCTATGGAATCTATGAGCGCACAGCCTTGCTTTATCTTTGCCAAGCCCAAGTTAGGGTGGCTTGTCCTTTCCAGAAGCTGAGCTTCAACTGGTGCACCTGCTACGTTTATATTTGTAAGTGCTTCCTTTGAGGTTTAGTTTCTGTAAAATGAGCATCATGGCCTACCCAACCGGTGTTTTTTCTACGAGTAAGTCAGTAAGCGTTACCTAGCATGTTTTCATATGCCCCGTTTATATTGTACACTAAGACTACGTGATGGGCCACGGGGGAAACCTCACCAGCAACCTTGTGTGCCTTTGGCAATGTGATCGTTACTAGTGCGTCTTTGTGGAGATGTCCTCGTGCTTCTGCGCACAACCTGAATCGGCGGTAAACGCAGTGGTGTCGTTTTGGAAAGCTGTCCATCATCCTGGTAAAAGGCGGGAATTCCCTTGCCTACTACGAGGGTGGACGGGGCGTGGCTCAGCGGGCGGAGCTTACAGGTGATTCATAAAGGGAGAACCTTCTACTCTGTGTCTGCAGGAGAGGAAGATACAACCCGCGCGTCACAGTCAGATACAGATTACGCTCCAGTACATCATCAATTCACCTCCAGGAAGGATTCTAGATTGTTTTCTGCTATGGAATCTATGAGCGCACAGCCTTGCTTTATCTTTGCCAAGCCCAAGTTAGGGTGGCTTGTCCTTTCCAGAAGCTGAGCTTCAACTGGTGCACCTGCTACGTTTATATTTGTAAGTGCTTCCTTTGAGGTTTAGTTTCTGTAAAATGAGCATCATGGCCTACCCAACCGGTGTTTTTTCTACGAGTAAGTCAGTAAGCGTTACCTAGCATGTTTTCATATGCCCCGTTTATATTGTACACTAAGACTACGTGATGGGCCACGGGGGAAACCTCACCAGCAACCTTGTGTGCCTTTGGCAATGTGATCGTTACTAGTGCGTCTTTGTGGAGATGTCCTCGTGCTTCTGCGCACAACCTGAATCAGCGGTAAACGCAGTGGTGTCGTTTTGGAAAGCTGTCCATCATCCTGGTAAAAGGCGGGAATTCCCTTGCCTACTACGAGGGTGGACGGGGCGTGGCTCAGCGGGCGGAGCTTACAGGTGATTCATAAAGGGAGAACCTTCTACTCTGTGTCTGCAGGAGAGGAAGATACAACCCGCGCGTCACAGTCAGATACAGATTACGCTCCAGTACATCATCAATTCACCTCCAGGAAGGATTCTAGATTGTTTTCTGCTATGGAATCTATGAGCGCACAGCCTTGCTTTATCTTTCCCAGCCCAAGAGTTAGGGTGGCTTGTCCTTTCCAGAAGCTGAGCTTCAACTGGGGCACCTGCTACGTTTATATTTGTAAGTGCTTCCTGTTGAGGTTTAGTTTCTGTAAAATGAGCATCATGGCCTACCCAACGGAGTATTTTCTACGAGTAAGTCAGTAAGCGTTACCTAGCATGTTTTCATATGCCCCGTTTATATTGTACACTAAGACTACGTGATGGGCCTCGGGGGAAACGTCTCCAGCAACCTTGTGTGCCTTTGGCAATGTGATCGTTACTAGTGCGTCTTTGTGGAGATGTCCTCGTGCTTCTGCGCACAACCTGAATCGGCGGTAAACGCAGTGGTGTCGTTTTGGAAAGCTGTCCATCATCCTGGTAAAAGGCGGGAATTCCCTTGCCTACTACGAGGGTGGACGGGGCGTGGCTCAGCGGGCGGAGCTTTCAGGTTATTCATAAAGGGAGAACCTTCTACTCTGTGTCTGCAGGAGAGGAAGATAGAACCCGCGCGTCACAGTCAGATACAGATTACGCTCCAGTACATCATCAATTCACCTCCAGGAAGGATTCTAGATTGTTTTCTGCTATGGAATCTATGAGCGCACAGCCTTGCTTTATCTTTCCCAGCCCAAGAGTTAGGGTGGCTTGTCCTTTCCAGAAGCTGAGCTTCAACTGGGGCACCTGCTACGTTTATATTTGTAAGTGCTTCCTGTTGAGGTTTAGTTTCTGTAAAATGAGCATCATGGCCTACCCAACCGGAGTATTTTCTACGAGTAAGTCAGTAAGCGTTACCTAGCATGTTTTCATATGCCCCGTTTATATTGTACACTAAGACTACGTGATGGGCCACGGGGGAAACCTCACCAGCAACCTTGTGTGCCTTTGGCAATGTGATCGTTACTAGTGCGTCTTTGTGGAGATGTCCTCGTGCTTCTGCGCACAACCTGAATCGGCGGTAAACGCAGTGGTGTCGTTTTGGAAAGCTGTCCATCATCCTGGTAAAAGGCGGGAATTCCCTTGCCTACTACGAGGGTGGACGGGGCGTGGCTCAGCGGGCGAAGCTTTCAGGTGATTCATAAAGGGAGAACCTTCTACTCTGTGTCTGCAGGAGAGGAAGATAGAACCCGCGCGTCACAGTCAGATACAGATTACGCTCCAGTACATCATCAATTCACCTCCAGGAAGGATTCTAGATTGTTTTCTGCTATGGAATCTATGAGCGCACAGCCTTGCTTTATCTTTCCCAGCCCAAGAGTTAGGGTGGCTTGTCCTTTCCAGAAGCTGAGCTTCAACTGGGGCACCTGCTACGTTTATATTTGTAAGTGCTTCCTTTGAGGTTTAGTTTCTGTAAAATGAGCATCATGGCCTACCCAACCGGAGTATTTTCTACGAGTAAGTCAGTAAGCGTTACCTAGCATGTTTTCATATGCCCCGTTTATATTGTACACTAAGACTACGTGATGGGCCACGGGGGAAACCTCACCAGCAACCTTGTGTGCCTTTGGCAATGTGATCGTTACTAGTGCGTCTTTGTGGAGATGTCCTCGTGCTTCTGCGCACAACCTGAATCGGCGGTAAACGCAGTGGTGTCGTTTTGGAAAGCTGTCCATCATCCTGGTAAAAGGCGGGAATTCCCTTGCCTACTACGAGGGTGGACGGGGCGTGGCTCAGCGGGCGGAGCTTTCAGGTGATTCATAAAGGGAGAAAATTCTACTCTGTGTCTGCAGGAGAGGAAGATAGAACCCGCGCGTCACAGTCAGATACAGATTACGCTCCAGTACATCATCAATTCACCTCCAGGAAGGATTCTAGATTGTTTTCTGCTATGGAATCTATGAGCGCACAGCCTTGCTTTATCTTTGCCAAGCCCAAGTTAGGGTGGCTTGTCCTTTCCAGAAGCTGAGCTTCAACTGGTGCACCTGCTACGTTTATATTTGTAAGTGCTTCCTTTGAGGTTTAGTTTCTGTAAAATGAGCATCATGGCCTACCCAACCGGTGTTTTTTCTACGAGTAAGTCAGTAAGCGTTACCTAGCATGTTTTCATATGCCCCGTTTATATTGTACACTAAGACTACGTGATGGGCCACGGGGGAAACCTCACCAGCAACCTTGTGTGCCTTTGGCAATGTGATCGTTACTAGTGCGTCTTTGTGGAGATGTCCTCGTGCTTCTGCGCACAACCTGAATCGGCGGTAAACGCAGTGGTGTCGTTTTGGAAAGCTGTCCATCATCCTGGTAAAAGGCGGGAATTCCCTTGCCTACTACGAGGGTGGACGGGGCTTGGCTCAGCGGGCGGAGCTTACAGGTGATTCATAAAGGGAGAAAATTCTACTCTGTGTCTGCAGGAGAGGAAGATAGAACCCGCGCGTCACAGTCAGATACAGATTACGCTCCAGTACATCATCAATTCACCTCCAGGAAGGATTCTAGATTGTTTTCTGCTATGGAATCTATGAGCGCACAGCCTTGCTTTATCTTTCCCAGCCCAAGAGTTAGGGTGGCTTGTCCTTTCCAGAAGCTGAGCTTCAACTGGGGCACCTGCTACGTTTATATTTGTAAGTGCTTCCTGTTGAGGTTTAGTTTCTGTAAAATGAGCATCATGGCCTACCCAACGGAGTATTTTCTACGAGTAAGTCAGTAAGCGTTACCTAGCATGTTTTCATATGCCCCGTTTATATTGTACACTAA
The DNA here is from genome assembly GCF_031143425.1 of Pleurodeles waltl. NCBI lineage: Eukaryota > Metazoa > Chordata > Amphibia > Caudata > Salamandridae > Pleurodeles > Pleurodeles waltl. Next base: position 13,817 of record NW_027149937.1, read on the forward strand.
GACTACGTGATGGGCCTCGGGGTAAACGTCTCCAGCAACCTTGTGTGCCTTTGGCAATGTGATCGTTACTAGTGCGTCTTTGTGGAGATGTCCTCGTGCTTCTGCGCACAACCTGAATCGGCGGTAAACGCAGTGGTGTCGTTTTGGAAAGCTGTCCATCATCCTGGTAAAAGGCGGGAATTCCCTTGCCTACTACGAGGGTGGACGGGGCGTGGCTCAGCGGGCGGAGCTTTCAGGTGATTCATAAAGGGAGAACCTTCTACTCTGTGTCTGCAGGAGAGGAAGATAGAACCCGCGCGTCACAGTCAGATACAGATTACGCTCCAGTACATCATCAATTCACCTCCAGGAAGGATTCTAGATTGTTTTCTGCTATGGAATCTATGAGCGCACAGCCTTGCTTTATCTTTCCCAGCCCAAGAGTTAGGGTGGCTTGTCCTTTCCAGAAGCTGAGCTTCAACTGGGGCACCTGCTACGTTTATATTTGTAAGTGCTTCCTTTGAGGTTTAGTTTCTGTAAAATGAGCATCATGGCCTACCCAACCGGAGTATTTTCTACGAGTAAGTCAGTAAGCGTTACCTAGCATGTTTTCATATGCCCCGTTTATATTGTACACTAAGACTACGTGATGGGCCACGGGGGAAACCTCACCAGCAACCTTGTGTGCCTTTGGCAATGTGATCGTTACTAGTGCGTCTTTGTGGAGATGTCCTCGTGCTTCTGCGCACAACCTGAATCGGCGGTAAACGCAGTGGTGTCGTTTTGGAAAGCTGTCCATCATCCTGGTAAAAGGCGGGAATTCCCTTGCCTACTACGAGGGTGGACGGGGCGTGGCTCAGCGGGCGAAGCTTTCAGGTGATTCATAAAGGGAGAACCTTCTACTCTGTGTCTGCAGGAGAGGAAGATAGAACCCGCGCGTCACAGTCAGATACAGATTACGCTCCAGTACATCATCAATTCACCTCCAGGAAGGATTCTAGATTGTTTTCTGCTATGGAATCTATGAGCGCACAGCCTTGCTTTATCTTTGCCAAGCCCAAGTTAGGGTGGCTTGTCCTTTCCAGAAGCTGAGCTTCAACTGGTGCACCTGCTACGTTTATATTTGTAAGTGCTTCCTTTGAGGTTTAGTTTCTGTAAAATGAGCATCATGGCCTACCCAACCGGTGTTTTTTCTACGAGTAAGTCAGTAAGCGTTACCTAGCATGTTTTCATATGCCCCGTTTATATTGTACACTAAGACTACGTGATGGGCCACGGGGGAAACCTCACCAGCAACCTTGTGTGCCTTTGGCAATGTGATCGTTACTAGTGCGTCTTTGTGGAGATGTCCTCGTGCTTCTGCGCACAACCTGAATCGGCGGTAAACGCAGTGGTGTCGTTTTGGAAAGCTGTCCATCATCCTGGTAAAAGGCGGGAATTCCCTTGCCTACTACGAGGGTGGACGGGGCGTGGCTCAGCGGGCGGAGCTTACAGGTGATTCATAAAGGGAGAACCTTCTACTCTGTGTCTGCAGGAGAGGAAGATACAACCCGCGCGTCACAGTCAGATACAGATTACGCTCCAGTACATCATCAATTCACCTCCAGGAAGGATTCTAGATTGTTTTCTGCTATGGAATCTATGAGCGCACAGCCTTGCTTTATCTTTGCCAAGCCCAAGTTAGGGTGGCTTGTCCTTTCCAGAAGCTGAGCTTCAACTGGTGCACCTGCTACGTTTATATTTGTAAGTGCTTCCTTTGAGGTTTAGTTTCTGTAAAATGAGCATCATGGCCTACCCAACCGGTGTTTTTTCTACGAGTAAGTCAGTAAGCGTTACCTAGCATGTTTTCATATGCCCCGTTTATATTGTACACTAAGACTACGTGATGGGCCACGGGGGAAACCTCACCAGCAACCTTGTGTGCCTTTGGCAATGTGATCGTTACTAGTGCGTCTTTGTGGAGATGTCCTCGTGCTTCTGCGCACAACCTGAATCGGCGGTAAACGCAGTGGTGTCGTTTTGGAAAGCTGTCCATCATCCTGGTAAAAGGCGGGAATTCCCTTGCCTACTACGAGGGTGGACGGGGCGTGGCTCAGCGGGCGGAGCTTACAGGTGATTCATAAAGGGAGAACCTTCTACTCTGTGTCTGCAGGAGAGGAAGATACAACCCGCGCGTCACAGTCAGATACAGATTACGCTCCAGTACATCATCAATTCACCTCCAGGAAGGATTCTAGATTGTTTTCTGCTATGGAATCTATGAGCGCACAGCCTTGCTTTATCTTTCCCAGCCCAAGAGTTAGGGTGGCTTGTCCTTTCCAGAAGCTGAGCTTCAACTGGGGCACCTGCTACGTTTATATTTGTAAGTGCTTCCTGTTGAGGTTTAGTTTCTGTAAAATGAGCATCATGGCCTACCCAACGGAGTATTTTCTACGAGTAAGTCAGTAAGCGTTACCTAGCATGTTTTCATATGCCCCGTTTATATTGTACACTAAGACTACGTGATGGGCCACGGGGGAAACCTCACCAGCAACCTTGTGTGCCTTTGGCAATGTGATCGTTACTAGTGCGTCTTTGTGGAGATGTCCTCGTGCTTCTGCGCACAACCTGAATCGGCGGTAAACGCAGTGGTGTCGTTTTGGAAAGCTGTCCATCATCCTGGTAAAAGGCGGGAATTCCCTTGCCTACTACGAGGGTGGACGGGGCGTGGCTCAGCGGGCGAAGCTTTCAGGTGATTCATAAAGGGAGAACCTTCTACTCTGTGTCTGCAGGAGAGGAAGATAGAACCCGCGCGTCACAGTCAGATACAGATTACGCTCCAGTACATCATCAATTCACCTCCAGGAAGGATTCTAGATTGTTTTCTGCTATGGAATCTATGAGCGCACAGCCTTGCTTTATCTTTGCCAAGCCCAAGTTAGGGTGGCTTGTCCTTTCCAGAAGCTGAGCTTCAACTGGTGCACCTGCTACGTTTATATTTGTAAGTGCTTCCTTTGAGGTTTAGTTTCTGTAAAATGAGCATCATGGCCTACCCAACCGGTGTTTTTTCTACGAGTAAGTCAGTAAGCGTTACCTAGCATGTTTTCATATGCCCCGTTTATATTGTACACTAAGACTACGTGATGGGCCACGGGGGAAACCTCACCAGCAACCTTGTGTGCCTTTGGCAATGTGATCGTTACTAGTGCGTCTTTGTGGAGATGTCCTCGTGCTTCTGCGCACAACCTGAATCGGCGGTAAACGCAGTGGTGTCGTTTTGGAAAGCTGTCCATCATCCTGGTAAAAGGCGGGAATTCCCTTGCCTACTACGAGGGTGGACGGGGCTTGGCTCAGCGGGCGGAGCTTACAGGTGATTCATAAAGGGAGAACCTTCTACTCTGTGTCTGCAGGAGAGGAAGATAGAACCCGCGCGTCACAGTCAGATACAGATTACGCTCCAGTACATCATCAATTCACCTCCAGGAAGGATTCTAGATTGTTTTCTGCTGTGGAATCTATGAGCGCACAGCCTTGCTTTATCTTTCCCAGCCCAAGAGTTAGGGTGGCTTGTCCTTTCCAGAAGCTGAGCTTCAACTGGGGCACCTGCTACGTTTATATTTGTAAGTGCTTCCTGTTGAGGTTTAGTTTCTGTAAAATGAGCATCATGGCCTACCCAACGGAGTATTTTCTACGAGTAAGTCAGTAAGCGTTACCTAGCATGTTTTCATATGCCCCGTTTATATTGTACACTAAGACTACGTGATGGGCCTCGGGGGAAACGTCTCCAGCAACCTTGTGTGCCTTTGGCAATGTGATCGTTACTAGTGCGTCTTTGTGGAGATGTCCTCGTGCTTCTGCGCACAACCTGAATCGGCGGTAAACGCAGTGGTGTCGTTTTGGAAAGCTGTCCATCATCCTGGTAAAAGGCGGGAATTCCCTTGCCTACTACGAGGGTGGACGGGGCGTGGCTCAGCGGGCGGAGCTTTCAGGTGATTCATAAAGGGAGAACCTTCTACTCTGTGTCTGCAGGAGAGGAAGATAGAACCCGCGCGTCACAGTCAGATACAGATTACGCTCCAGTACATCATCAATTCACCTCCAGGAAGGATTCTAGATTGTTTTCTGCTATGGAATCTATGAGCGCACAGCCTTGCTTTATCTTTCCCAGCCCAAGAGTTAGGGTGGCTTGTCCTTTCCAGAAGCTGAGCTTCAACTGGGGCACCTGCTACGTTTATATTTGTAAGTGCTTCCTTTGAGGTTTAGTTTCTGTAAAATGAGCATCATGGCCTACCCAACCGGAGTATTTTCTACGAGTAAGTCAGTAAGCGTTACCTAGCATGTTTTCATATGCCCCGTTTATATTGTACACTAAGACTACGTGATGGGCCACGGGGGAAACCTCACCAGCAACCTTGTGTGCCTTTGGCAATGTGATCGTTACTAGTGCGTCTTTGTGGAGATGTCCTCGTGCTTCTGCGCACAACCTGAATCGGCGGTAAACGCAGTGGTGTCGTTTTGGAAAGCTGTCCATCATCCTGGTAAAAGGCGGGAATTCCCTTGCCTACTACGAGGGTGGACGGGGCGTGGCTCAGCGGGCGAAGCTTTCAGGTGATTCATAAAGGGAGAACCTTCTACTCTGTGTCTGCAGGAGAGGAAGATAGAACCCGCGCGTCACAGTCAGATACAGATTACGCTCCAGTACATCATCAATTCACCTCCAGGAAGGATTCTAGATTGTTTTCTGCTATGGAATCTATGAGCGCACAGCCTTGCTTTATCTTTGCCAAGCCCAAGTTAGGGTGGCTTGTCCTTTCCAGAAGCTGAGCTTCAACTGGTGCACCTGCTACGTTTATATTTGTAAGTGCTTCCTTTGAGGTTTAGTTTCTGTAAAATGAGCATCATGGCCTACCCAACCGGTGTTTTTTCTACGAGTAAGTCAGTAAGCGTTACCTAGCATGTTTTCATATGCCCCGTTTATATTGTACACTAAGACTACGTGATGGGCCACGGGGGAAACCTCACCAGCAACCTTGTGTGCCTTTGGCAATGTGATCGTTACTAGTGCGTCTTTGTGGAGATGTCCTCGTGCTTCTGCGCACAACCTGAATCGGCGGTAAACGCAGTGGTGTCGTTTTGGAAAGCTGTCCATCATCCTGGTAAAAGGCGGGAATTCCCTTGCCTACTACGAGGGTGGACGGGGCGTGGCTCAGCGGGCGGAGCTTACAGGTGATTCATAAAGGGAGAACCTTCTACTCTGTGTCTGCAGGAGAGGAAGATACAACCCGCGCGTCACAGTCAGATACAGATTACGCTCCAGTACATCATCAATTCACCTCCAGGAAGGATTCTAGATTGTTTTCTGCTATGGAATCTATGAGCGCACAGCCTTGCTTTATCTTTGCCAAGCCCAAGTTAGGGTGGCTTGTCCTTTCCAGAAGCTGAGCTTCAACTGGTGCACCTGCTACGTTTATATTTGTAAGTGCTTCCTTTGAGGTTTAGTTTCTGTAAAATGAGCATCATGGCCTACCCAACCGGTGTTTTTTCTACGAGTAAGTCAGTAAGCGTTACCTAGCATGTTTTCATATGCCCCGTTTATATTGTACACTAAGACTACGTGATGGGCCACGGGGGAAACCTCACCAGCAACCTTGTGTGCCTTTGGCAATGTGATCGTTACTAGTGCGTCTTTGTGGAGATGTCCTCGTGCTTCTGCGCACAACCTGAATCGGCGGTAAACGCAGTGGTGTCGTTTTGGAAAGCTGTCCATCATCCTGGTAAAAGGCGGGAATTCCCTTGCCTACTACGAGGGTGGACGGGGCGTGGCTCAGCGGGCGGAGCTTACAGGTGATTCATAAAGGGAGAACCTTCTACTCTGTGTCTGCAGGAGAGGAAGATACAACCCGCGCGTCACAGTCAGATACAGATTACGCTCCAGTACATCATCAATTCACCTCCAGGAAGGATTCTAGATTGTTTTCTGCTATGGAATCTATGAGCGCACAGCCTTGCTTTATCTTTCCCAGCCCAAGAGTTAGGGTGGCTTGTCCTTTCCAGAAGCTGAGCTTCAACTGGGGCACCTGCTACGTTTATATTTGTAAGTGCTTCCTGTTGAGGTTTAGTTTCTGTAAAATGAGCATCATGGCCTACCCAACGGAGTATTTTCTACGAGTAAGTCAGTAAGCGTTACCTAGCATGTTTTCATATGCCCCGTTTATATTGTACACTAAGACTACGTGATGGGCCACGGGGGAAACCTCACCAGCAACCTTGTGTGCCTTTGGCAATGTGATCGTTACTAGTGCGTCTTTGTGGAGATGTCCTCGTGCTTCTGCGCACAACCTGAATCGGCGGTAAACGCAGTGGTGTCGTTTTGGAAAGCTGTCCATCATCCTGGTAAAAGGCGGGAATTCCCTTGCCTACTACGAGGGTGGACGGGGCGTGGCTCAGCGGGCGAAGCTTTCAGGTGATTCATAAAGGGAGAACCTTCTACTCTGTGTCTGCAGGAGAGGAAGATAGAACCCGCGCGTCACAGTCAGATACAGATTACGCTCCAGTACATCATCAATTCACCTCCAGGAAGGATTCTAGATTGTTTTCTGCTATGGAATCTATGAGCGCACAGCCTTGCTTTATCTTTGCCAAGCCCAAGTTAGGGTGGCTTGTCCTTTCCAGAAGCTGAGCTTCAACTGGTGCACCTGCTACGTTTATATTTGTAAGTGCTTCCTTTGAGGTTTAGTTTCTGTAAAATGAGCATCATGGCCTACCCAACCGGTGTTTTTTCTACGAGTAAGTCAGTAAGCGTTACCTAGCATGTTTTCATATGCCCCGTTTATATTGTACACTAAGACTACGTGATGGGCCACGGGGGAAACCTCACCAGCAACCTTGTGTGCCTTTGGCAATGTGATCGTTACTAGTGCGTCTTTGTGGAGATGTCCTCGTGCTTCTGCGCACAACCTGAATCGGCGGTAAACGCAGTGGTGTCGTTTTGGAAAGCTGTCCATCATCCTGGTAAAAGGCGGGAATTCCCTTGCCTACTACGAGGGTGGACGGGGCTTGGCTCAGCGGGCGGAGCTTACAGGTGATTCATAAAGGGAGAACCTTCTACTCTGTGTCTGCAGGAGAGGAAGATAGAACCCGCGCGTCACAGTCAGATACAGATTACGCTCCAGTACATCATCAATTCACCTCCAGGAAGGATTCTAGATTGTTTTCTGCTGTGGAATCTATGAGCGCACAGCCTTGCTTTATCTTTCCCAGCCCAAGAGTTAGGGTGGCTTGTCCTTTCCAGAAGCTGAGCTTCAACTGGGGCACCTGCTACGTTTATATTTGTAAGTGCTTCCTGTTGAGGTTTAGTTTCTGTAAAATGAGCATCATGGCCTACCCAACGGAGTATTTTCTACGAGTAAGTCAGTAAGCGTTACCTAGCATGTTTTCATATGCCCCGTTTATATTGTACACTAAGACTACGTGATGGGCCTCGGGGGAAACGTCTCCAGCAACCTTGTGTGCCTTTGGCAATGTGATCGTTACTAGTGCGTCTTTGTGGAGATGTCCTCGTGCTTCTGCGCACAACCTGAATCGGCGGTAAACGCAGTGGTGTCGTTTTGGAAAGCTGTCCATCATCCTGGTAAAAGGCGGGAATTCCCTTGCCTACTACGAGGGTGGACGGGGCGTGGCTCAGCGGGCGGAGCTTTCAGGTGATTCATAAAGGGAGAACCTTCTACTCTGTGTCTGCAGGAGAGGAAGATAGAACCCGCGCGTCACAGTCAGATACAGATTACGCTCCAGTACATCATCAATTCACCTCCAGGAAGGATTCTAGATTGTTTTCTGCTATGGAATCTATGAGCGCACAGCCTTGCTTTATCTTTCCCAGCCCAAGAGTTAGGGTGGCTTGTCCTTTCCAGAAGCTGAGCTTCAACTGGGGCACCTGCTACGTTTATATTTGTAAGTGCTTCCTTTGAGGTTTAGTTTCTGTAAAATGAGCATCATGGCCTACCCAACCGGTGTATTTTCTACGAGTAAGTCAGTAAGCGTTACCTAGCATGTTTTCATATGCCCCGTTTATATTGTACACTAAGACTACGTGATGGGCCACGGGGGAAACCTCACCAGCAACCTTGTGTGCCTTTGGCAATGTGATCGTTACTAGTGCGTCTTTGTGGAGATGTCCTCGTGCTTCTGCGCACAACCTGAATCGGCGGTAAACGCAGTGGTGTCGTTTTGGAAAGCTGTCCATCATCCTGGTAAAAGGCGGGAATTCCCTTGCCTACTACGAGGGTGGACGGGGCGTGGCTCAGCGGGCGGAGCTTACAGGTGATTCATAAAGGGAGAACCTTCTACTCTGTGTCTGCAGGAGAGGAAGATAGAACCCGCGCGTCACAGTTAGATACAGATTACGCTCCAGTACATCATCAATTCACCTCCAGGAAGGATTCTAGATTGTTTTCTGCTATGGAATCTATGAGCGCACAGCCTTGCTTTATCTTTCCCAGCCCAAGAGTTAGGGTGGCTTGTCCTTTCCAGAAGCTGAGCTTCAACTGGGGCACCTGCTACGTTTATATTTGTAAGTGCTTCCTGTTGAGGTTTAGTTTCTGTAAAATGAGCATCATGGCCTACCCAACCGGAGTATTTTCTACGAGTAAGTCAGTAAGCGTTACCTAGCATGTTTTCATATGCCCCGTATATATTGTACCCTAAGACTAAGTGATGGGCCTCGGGGGAAACGTCTCCAGCAACCTTGTGTGCCTTTGGCAATGTGATCGTTACTAGTGCGTCTTTGTGGAGATGTCCTCGTGCTTCTGCGCACAACCTGAATCGGCGGTAAACGCAGTGGTGTCGTTTTGGAAAGCCGTCCATCATCCTGGTAAAAGGCGGGAATTCCCTTGCCTACTACGAGGGTGGACGGGGCGTGGCTCAGCGGGCGGAGCTTACAGGTGATTCATAAAGGGAGAACCTTCTACTCTGTGTCTGCAGGAGAGGAAGATAGAACCCGCGCGTCACAGTCAGATACAGATTACGCTCCAGTACATCATCAATTCACCTCCAGGAAGGATTCTAGATTGTTTTCTGCTATGGAATCTATGAGCGCACAGCCTTGCTTTATCTTTCCCAGCCCAAGAGTTAGGGTGGCTTGTCCTTTCCAGAAGCTGAGCTTCAACTGGGGCACCTGCTACGTTTATATTTGTAAGTGCTTCCTGTTGAGGTTTAGTTTCTGTAAAATGAGCATCATGGCCTACCCAACCGGAGTATTTTCTACGAGTAAGTCAGTAAGCGTTACCTAGCATGTTTTCATATGCCCCGTTTATATTGTACACTAAGACTACGTGATGGGCCACGGGGGAAACCTCACCAGCAACCTTGTGTGCCTTTGGCAATGTGATCGTTACTAGTGCGTCTTTGTGGAGATGTCCTCGTGCTTCTGCGCACAACCTGAATCGGCGGTAAACGCAGTGGTGTCGTTTTGGAAAGCTGTCCATCATCCTGGTAAAAGGCGGGAATTCCCTTGCCTACTACGAGGGTGGACGGGGCGTGGCTCAGCGGGCGAAGCTTTCAGGTGATTCATAAAGGGAGAACCTTCTACTCTGTGTCTGCAGGAGAGGAAGATAGAACCCGCGCGTCACAGTCAGATACAGATTACGCTCCAGTACATCATCAATTCACCTCCAGGAAGGATTCTAGATTGTTTTCTGCTATGGAATCTATGAGCGCACAGCCTTGCTTTATCTTTGCCAAGCCCAAGAGTTAGGGTGGCTTGTCCTTTCCAGAAGCTGAGCTTCAACTGGGGCACCTGCTACGTTTATATTTGTAAGTGCTTCCTGTTGAGGTTTAGTTTCTGTAAAATGAGCATCATGGCCTACCCAACCGGAGTATTTTCTACGAGTAAGTCAGTAAGCGTTACCTAGCATGTTTTCATATGCCCCGTATATATTGTACCCTAAGACTAAGTGATGGGCCTCGGGGGAAACGTCTCCAGCAACCTTGTGTGCCTTTGGCAATGTGATCGTTACTAGTGCGTCTTTGTGGAGATGTCCTCGTGCTTCTGCGCACAACCTGAATCGGCGGTAAACGCAGTGGTGTCGTTTTGGAAAGCCGTCCATCATCCTGGTAAAAGGCGGGAATTCCCTTGCCTACTACGAGGGTGGACGGGGCGTGGCTCAGCGGGCGGAGCTTACAGGTGATTCATAAAGGGAGAACCTTCTACTCTGTGTCTGCAGGAGAGGAAGATAGAACCCGCGCGTCACAGTCAGATACAGATTACGCTCCAGTACATCATCAATTCACCTCCAGGAAGGATTCTAGATTGTTTTCTGCTATGGAATCTATGAGCGCACAGCCTTGCTTTATCTTTGCCAAGCCCAAGTTAGGGTGGCTTGTCCTTTCCAGAAGCTGAGCTTCAACTGGTGCACCTGCTACGTTTATATTTGTAAGTGCTTCCTTTGAGGTTTAGTTTCTGTAAAATGAGCATCATGGCCTACCCAACCGGTGTTTTTTCTACGAGTAAGTCAGTAAGCGTTACCTAGCATGTTTTCATATGCCCCGTTTATATTGTACACTAAGACTACGTGATGGGCCACGGGGGAAACCTCACCAGCAACCTTGTGTGCCTTTGGCAATGTGATCGTTACTAGTGCGTCTTTGTGGAGATGTCCTCGTGCTTCTGCGCACAACCTGAATCGGCGGTAAACGCAGTGGTGTCGTTTTGGAAAGCTGTCCATCATCCTGGTAAAAGGCGGGAATTCCCTTGCCTACTACGAGGGTGGACGGGGCTTGGCTCAGCGGGCGGAGCTTACAGGTGATTCATAAAGGGAGAAAATTCTACTCTGTGTCTGCAGGAGAGGAAGATAGAACCCGCGCGTCACAGTCAGATACAGATTACGCTCCAGTACATCATCAATTCACCTCCAGGAAGGATTCTAGATTGTTTTCTGCTATGGAATCTATGAGCGCACAGCCTTGCTTTATCTTTCCCAGCCCAAGAGTTAGGGTGGCTTGTCCTTTCCAGAAGCTGAGCTTCAACTGGGGCACCTGCTACGTTTATATTTGTAAGTGCTTCCTGTTGAGGTTTAGTTTCTGTAAAATGAGCATCATGGCCTACCCAACGGAGTATTTTCTACGAGTAAGTCAGTAAGCGTTACCTAGCATGTTTTCATATGCCCCGTTTATATTGTACACTAAGACTACGTGATGGGCCTCGGGGTAAACGTCTCCAGCAACCTTGTGTGCCTTTGGCAATGTGATCGTTACTAGTGCGTCTTTGTGGAGATGTCCTCGTGCTTCTGCGCACAACCTGAATCGGCGGTAAACGCAGTGGTGTCGTTTTGGAAAGCTGTCCATCATCCTGGTAAAAGGCGGGAATTCCCTTGCCTACTACGAGGGTGGACGGGGCGTGGCTCAGCGGGCGGAGCTTTCAGGTGATTCATAAAGGGAGAACCTTCTACTCTGTGTCTGCAGGAGAGGAAGATAGAACCCGCGCGTCACAGTCAGATACAGATTACGCTCCAGTACATCATCAATTCACCTCCAGGAAGGATTCTAGATTGTTTTCTGCTATGGAATCTATGAGCGCACAGCCTTGCTTTATCTTTCCCAGCCCAAGAGTTAGGGTGGCTTGTCCTTTCCAGAAGCTGAGCTTCAACTGGGGCACCTGCTACGTTTATATTTGTAAGTGCTTCCTTTGAGGTTTAGTTTCTGTAAAATGAGCATCATGGCCTACCCAACCGGAGTATTTTCTACGAGTAAGTCAGTAAGCGTTACCTAGCATGTTTTCATATGCCCCGTTTATATTGTACACTAAGACTACGTGATGGGCCACGGGGGAAACCTCACCAGCAACCTTGTGTGCCTTTGGCAATGTGATCGTTACTAGTGCGTCTTTGTGGAGATGTCCTCGTGCTTCTGCGCACAACCTGAATCGGCGGTAAACGCAGTGGTGTCGTTTTGGAAAGCTGTCCATCATCCTGGTAAAAGGCGGGAATTCCCTTGCCTACTACGAGGGTGGACGGGGCGTGGCTCAGCGGGCGAAGCTTTCAGGTGATTCATAAAGGGAGAACCTTCTACTCTGTGTCTGCAGGAGAGGAAGATAGAACCCGCGCGTCACAGTCAGATACAGATTACGCTCCAGTACATCATCAATTCACCTCCAGGAAGGATTCTAGATTGTTTTCTGCTATGGAATCTATGAGCGCACAGCCTTGCTTTATCTTTGCCAAGCCCAAGTTAGGGTGGCTTGTCCTTTCCAGAAGCTGAGCTTCAACTGGTGCACCTGCTACGTTTATATTTGTAAGTGCTTCCTTTGAGGTTTAGTTTCTGTAAAATGAGCATCATGGCCTACCCAACCGGTGTTTTTTCTACGAGTAAGTCAGTAAGCGTTACCTAGCATGTTTTCATATGCCCCGTTTATATTGTACACTAAGACTACGTGATGGGCCACGGGGGAAACCTCACCAGCAACCTTGTGTGCCTTTGGCAATGTGATCGTTACTAGTGCGTCTTTGTGGAGATGTCCTCGTGCTTCTGCGCACAACCTGAATCGGCGGTAAACGCAGTGGTGTCGTTTTGGAAAGCTGTCCATCATCCTGGTAAAAGGCGGGAATTCCCTTGCCTACTACGAGGGTGGACGGGGCGTGGCTCAGCGGGCGGAGCTTACAGGTGATTCATAAAGGGAGAACCTTCTACTCTGTGTCTGCAGGAGAGGAAGATACAACCCGCGCGTCACAGTCAGATACAGATTACGCTCCAGTACATCATCAATTCACCTCCAGGAAGGATTCTAGATTGTTTTCTGCTATGGAATCTATGAGCGCACAGCCTTGCTTTATCTTTGCCAAGCCCAAGTTAGGGTGGCTTGTCCTTTCCAGAAGCTGAGCTTCAACTGGTGCACCTGCTACGTTTATATTTGTAAGTGCTTCCTTTGAGGTTTAGTTTCTGTAAAATGAGCATCATGGCCTACCCAACCGGTGTTTTTTCTACGAGTAAGTCAGTAAGCGTTACCTAGCATGTTTTCATATGCCCCGTTTATATTGTACACTAAGACTACGTGATGGGCCACGGGGGAAACCTCACCAGCAACCTTGTGTGCCTTTGGCAATGTGATCGTTACTAGTGCGTCTTTGTGGAGATGTCCTCGTGCTTCTGCGCACAACCTGAATCGGCGGTAAACGCAGTGGTGTCGTTTTGGAAAGCTGTCCATCATCCTGGTAAAAGGCGGGAATTCCCTTGCCTACTACGAGGGTGGACGGGGCGTGGCTCAGCGGGCGGAGCTTACAGGTGATTCATAAAGGGAGAACCTTCTACTCTGTGTCTGCAGGAGAGGAAGATACAACCCGCGCGTCACAGTCAGATACAGATTACGCTCCAGTACATCATCAATTCACCTCCAGGAAGGATTCTAGATTGTTTTCTGCTATGGAATCTATGAGCGCACAGCCTTGCTTTATCTTTCCCAGCCCAAGAGTTAGGGTGGCTTGTCCTTTCCAGAAGCTGAGCTTCAACTGGGGCACCTGCTACGTTTATATTTGTAAGTGCTTCCTGTTGAGGTTTAGTTTCTGTAAAATGAGCATCATGGCCTACCCAACGGAGTATTTTCTACGAGTAAGTCAGTAAGCGTTACCTAGCATGTTTTCATATGCCCCGTTTATATTGTACACTAAGACTACGTGATGGGCCACGGGGGAAACCTCACCAGCAACCTTGTGTGCCTTTGGCAATGTGATCGTTACTAGTGCGTCTTTGTGGAGATGTCCTCGTGCTTCTGCGCACAACCTGAATCGGCGGTAAACGCAGTGGTGTCGTTTTGGAAAGCTGTCCATCATCCTGGTAAAAGGCGGGAATTCCCTTGCCTACTACGAGGGTGGACGGGGCGTGGCTCAGCGGGCGAAGCTTTCAGGTGATTCATAAAGGGAGAACCTTCTACTCTGTGTCTGCAGGAGAGGAAGATAGAACCCGCGCGTCACAGTCAGATACAGATTACGCTCCAGTACATCATCAATTCACCTCCAGGAAGGATTCTAGATTGTTTTCTGCTATGGAATCTATGAGCGCACAGCCTTGCTTTATCTTTGCCAAGCCCAAGTTAGGGTGGCTTGTCCTTTCCAGAAGCTGAGCTTCAACTGGTGCACCTGCTACGTTTATATTTGTAAGTGCTTCCTTTGAGGTTTAGTTTCTGTAAAATGAGCATCATGGCCTACCCAACCGGTGTTTTTTCTACGAGTAAGTCAGTAAGCGTTACCTAGCATGTTTTCATATGCCCCGTTTATATTGTACACTAAGACTACGTGATGGGCCACGGGGGAAACCTCACCAGCAACCTTGTGTGCCTTTGGCAATGTGATCGTTACTAGTGCGTCTTTGTGGAGATGTCCTCGTGCTTCTGCGCACAACCTGAATCGGCGGTAAACGCAGTGGTGTCGTTTTGGAAAGCTGTCCATCATCCTGGTAAAAGGCGGGAATTCCCTTGCCTACTACGAGGGTGGACGGGGCTTGGCTCAGCGGGCGGAGCTTACAGGTGATTCATAAAGGGAGAACCTTCTACTCTGTGTCTGCAGGAGAGGAAGATAGAACCCGCGCGTCACAGTCAGATACAGATTACGCTCCAGTACATCATCAATTCACCTCCAGGAAGGATTCTAGATTGTTTTCTGCTGTGGAATCTATGAGCGCACAGCCTTGCTTTATCTTTCCCAGCCCAAGAGTTAGGGTGGCTTGTCCTTTCCAGAAGCTGAGCTTCAACTGGGGCACCTGCTACGTTTATATTTGTAAGTGCTTCCTGTTGAGGTTTAGTTTCTGTAAAATGAGCATCATGGCCTACCCAACGGAGTATTTTCTACGAGTAAGTCAGTAAGCGTTACCTAGCATGTTTTCATATGCCCCGTTTATATTGTACACTAAGACTACGTGATGGGCCTCGGGGGAAACGTCTCCAGCAACCTTGTGTGCCTTTGGCAATGTGATCGTTACTAGTGCGTCTTTGTGGAGATGTCCTCGTGCTTCTGCGCACAACCTGAATCGGCGGTAAACGCAGTGGTGTCGTTTTGGAAAGCTGTCCATCATCCTGGTAAAAGGCGGGAATTCCCTTGCCTACTACGAGGGTGGACGGGGCGTGGCTCAGCGGGCGGAGCTTTCAGGTGATTCATAAAGGGAGAACCTTCTACTCTGTGTCTGCAGGAGAGGAAGATAGAACCCGCGCGTCACAGTCAGATACAGATTACGCTCCAGTACATCATCAATTCACCTCCAGGAAGGATTCTAGATTGTTTTCTGCTATGGAATCTATGAGCGCACAGCCTTGCTTTATCTTTCCCAGCCCAAGAGTTAGGGTGGCTTGTCCTTTCCAGAAGCTGAGCTTCAACTGGGGCACCTGCTACGTTTATATTTGTAAGTGCTTCCTTTGAGGTTTAGTTTCTGTAAAATGAGCATCATGGCCTACCCAACCGGAGTATTTTCTACGAGTAAGTCAGTAAGCGTTACCTAGCATGTTTTCATATGCCCCGTTTATATTGTACACTAAGACTACGTGATGGGCCACGGGGGAAACCTCACCAGCAACCTTGTGTGCCTTTGGCAATGTGATCGTTACTAGTGCGTCTTTGTGGAGATGTCCTCGTGCTTCTGCGCACAACCTGAATCGGCGGTAAACGCAGTGGTGTCGTTTTGGAAAGCTGTCCATCATCCTGGTAAAAGGCGGGAATTCCCTTGCCTACTACGAGGGTGGACGGGGCGTGGCTCAGCGGGCGAAGCTTTCAGGTGATTCATAAAGGGAGAACCTTCTACTCTGTGTCTGCAGGAGAGGAAGATAGAACCCGCGCGTCACAGTCAGATACAGATTACGCTCCAGTACATCATCAATTCACCTCCAGGAAGGATTCTAGATTGTTTTCTGCTATGGAATCTATGAGCGCACAGCCTTGCTTTATCTTTGCCAAGCCCAAGTTAGGGTGGCTTGTCCTTTCCAGAAGCTGAGCTTCAACTGGTGCACCTGCTACGTTTATATTTGTAAGTGCTTCCTTTGAGGTTTAGTTTCTGTAAAATGAGCATCATGGCCTACCCAACCGGTGTTTTTTCTACGAGTAAGTCAGTAAGCGTTACCTAGCATGTTTTCATATGCCCCGTTTATATTGTACACTAAGACTACGTGATGGGCCACGGGGGAAACCTCACCAGCAACCTTGTGTGCCTTTGGCAATGTGATCGTTACTAGTGCGTCTTTGTGGAGATGTCCTCGTGCTTCTGCGCACAACCTGAATCGGCGGTAAACGCAGTGGTGTCGTTTTGGAAAGCTGTCCATCATCCTGGTAAAAGGCGGGAATTCCCTTGCCTACTACGAGGGTGGACGGGGCGTGGCTCAGCGGGCGGAGCTTACAGGTGATTCATAAAGGGAGAACCTTCTACTCTGTGTCTGCAGGAGAGGAAGATACAACCCGCGCGTCACAGTCAGATACAGATTACGCTCCAGTACATCATCAATTCACCTCCAGGAAGGATTCTAGATTGTTTTCTGCTATGGAATCTATGAGCGCACAGCCTTGCTTTATCTTTGCCAAGCCCAAGTTAGGGTGGCTTGTCCTTTCCAGAAGCTGAGCTTCAACTGGTGCACCTGCTACGTTTATATTTGTAAGTGCTTCCTTTGAGGTTTAGTTTCTGTAAAATGAGCATCATGGCCTACCCAACCGGTGTTTTTTCTACGAGTAAGTCAGTAAGCGTTACCTAGCATGTTTTCATATGCCCCGTTTATATTGTACACTAAGACTACGTGATGGGCCACGGGGGAAACCTCACCAGCAACCTTGTGTGCCTTTGGCAATGTGATCGTTACTAGTGCGTCTTTGTGGAGATGTCCTCGTGCTTCTGCGCACAACCTGAATCGGCGGTAAACGCAGTGGTGTCGTTTTGGAAAGCTGTCCATCATCCTGGTAAAAGGCGGGAATTCCCTTGCCTACTACGAGGGTGGACGGGGCGTGGCTCAGCGGGCGGAGCTTACAGGTGATTCATAAAGGGAGAACCTTCTACTCTGTGTCTGCAGGAGAGGAAGATACAACCCGCGCGTCACAGTCAGATACAGATTACGCTCCAGTACATCATCAATTCACCTCCAGGAAGGATTCTAGATTGTTTTCTGCTATGGAATCTATGAGCGCACAGCCTTGCTTTATCTTTCCCAGCCCAAGAGTTAGGGTGGCTTGTCCTTTCCAGAAGCTGAGCTTCAACTGGGGCACCTGCTACGTTTATATTTGTAAGTGCTTCCTGTTGAGGTTTAGTTTCTGTAAAATGAGCATCATGGCCTACCCAACGGAGTATTTTCTACGAGTAAGTCAGTAAGCGTTACCTAGCATGTTTTCATATGCCCCGTTTATATTGTACACTAAGACTACGTGATGGGCCACGGGGGAAACCTCACCAGCAACCTTGTGTGCCTTTGGCAATGTGATCGTTACTAGTGCGTCTTTGTGGAGATGTCCTCGTGCTTCTGCGCACAACCTGAATCGGCGGTAAACGCAGTGGTGTCGTTTTGGAAAGCTGTCCATCATCCTGGTAAAAGGCGGGAATTCCCTTGCCTACTACGAGGGTGGACGGGGCGTGGCTCAGCGGGCGAAGCTTTCAGGTGATTCATAAAGGGAGAACCTTCTACTCTGTGTCTGCAGGAGAGGAAGATAGAACCCGCGCGTCACAGTCAGATACAGATTACGCTCCAGTACATCATCAATTCACCTCCAGGAAGGATTCTAGATTGTTTTCTGCTATGGAATCTATGAGCGCACAGCCTTGCTTTATCTTTGCCAAGCCCAAGTTAGGGTGGCTTGTCCTTTCCAGAAGCTGAGCTTCAACTGGTGCACCTGCTACGTTTATATTTGTAAGTGCTTCCTTTGAGGTTTAGTTTCTGTAAAATGAGCATCATGGCCTACCCAACCGGTGTTTTTTCTACGAGTAAGTCAGTAAGCGTTACCTAGCATGTTTTCATATGCCCCGTTTATATTGTACACTAAGACTACGTGATGGGCCACGGGGGAAACCTCACCAGCAACCTTGTGTGCCTTTGGCAATGTGATCGTTACTAGTGCGTCTTTGTGGAGATGTCCTCGTGCTTCTGCGCACAACCTGAATCGGCGGTAAACGCAGTGGTGTCGTTTTGGAAAGCTGTCCATCATCCTGGTAAAAGGCGGGAATTCCCTTGCCTACTACGAGGGTGGACGGGGCTTGGCTCAGCGGGCGGAGCTTACAGGTGATTCATAAAGGGAGAACCTTCTACTCTGTGTCTGCAGGAGAGGAAGATAGAACCCGCGCGTCACAGTCAGATACAGATTACGCTCCAGTACATCATCAATTCACCTCCAGGAAGGATTCTAGATTGTTTTCTGCTGTGGAATCTATGAGCGCACAGCCTTGCTTTATCTTTCCCAGCCCAAGAGTTAGGGTGGCTTGTCCTTTCCAGAAGCTGAGCTTCAACTGGGGCACCTGCTACGTTTATATTTGTAAGTGCTTCCTGTTGAGGTTTAGTTTCTGTAAAATGAGCATCATGGCCTACCCAACGGAGTATTTTCTACGAGTAAGTCAGTAAGCGTTACCTAGCATGTTTTCATATGCCCCGTTTATATTGTACACTAAGACTACGTGATGGGCCTCGGGGGAAACGTCTCCAGCAACCTTGTGTGCCTTTGGCAATGTGATCGTTACTAGTGCGTCTTTGTGGAGATGTCCTCGTGCTTCTGCGCACAACCTGAATCGGCGGTAAACGCAGTGGTGTCGTTTTGGAAAGCTGTCCATCATCCTGGTAAAAGGCGGGAATTCCCTTGCCTACTACGAGGGTGGACGGGGCGTGGCTCAGCGGGCGGAGCTTTCAGGTGATTCATAAAGGGAGAACCTTCTACTCTGTGTCTGCAGGAGAGGAAGATAGAACCCGCGCGTCACAGTCAGATACAGATTACGCTCCAGTACATCATCAATTCACCTCCAGGAAGGATTCTAGATTGTTTTCTGCTATGGAATCTATGAGCGCACAGCCTTGCTTTATCTTTCCCAGCCCAAGAGTTAGGGTGGCTTGTCCTTTCCAGAAGCTGAGCTTCAACTGGGGCACCTGCTACGTTTATATTTGTAAGTGCTTCCTTTGAGGTTTAGTTTCTGTAAAATGAGCATCATGGCCTACCCAACCGGTGTATTTTCTACGAGTAAGTCAGTAAGCGTTACCTAGCATGTTTTCATATGCCCCGTTTATATTGTACACTAAGACTACGTGATGGGCCACGGGGGAAACCTCACCAGCAACCTTGTGTGCCTTTGGCAATGTGATCGTTACTAGTGCGTCTTTGTGGAGATGTCCTCGTGCTTCTGCGCACAACCTGAATCGGCGGTAAACGCAGTGGTGTCGTTTTGGAAAGCTGTCCATCATCCTGGTAAAAGGCGGGAATTCCCTTGCCTACTACGAGGGTGGACGGGGCGTGGCTCAGCGGGCGGAGCTTACAGGTGATTCATAAAGGGAGAACCTTCTACTCTGTGTCTGCAGGAGAGGAAGATAGAACCCGCGCGTCACAGTTAGATACAGATTACGCTCCAGTACATCATCAATTCACCTCCAGGAAGGATTCTAGATTGTTTTCTGCTATGGAATCTATGAGCGCACAGCCTTGCTTTATCTTTCCCAGCCCAAGAGTTAGGGTGGCTTGTCCTTTCCAGAAGCTGAGCTTCAACTGGGGCACCTGCTACGTTTATATTTGTAAGTGCTTCCTGTTGAGGTTTAGTTTCTGTAAAATGAGCATCATGGCCTACCCAACCGGAGTATTTTCTACGAGTAAGTCAGTAAGCGTTACCTAGCATGTTTTCATATGCCCCGTATATATTGTACCCTAAGACTAAGTGATGGGCCTCGGGGGAAACGTCTCCAGCAACCTTGTGTGCCTTTGGCAATGTGATCGTTACTAGTGCGTCTTTGTGGAGATGTCCTCGTGCTTCTGCGCACAACCTGAATCGGCGGTAAACGCAGTGGTGTCGTTTTGGAAAGCCGTCCATCATCCTGGTAAAAGGCGGGAATTCCCTTGCCTACTACGAGGGTGGACGGGGCGTGGCTCAGCGGGCGGAGCTTACAGGTGATTCATAAAGGGAGAACCTTCTACTCTGTGTCTGCAGGAGAGGAAGATAGAACCCGCGCGTCACAGTCAGATACAGATTACGCTCCAGTACATCATCAATTCACCTCCAGGAAGGATTCTAGATTGTTTTCTGCTATGGAATCTATGAGCGCACAGCCTTGCTTTATCTTTCCCAGCCCAAGAGTTAGGGTGGCTTGTCCTTTCCAGAAGCTGAGCTTCAACTGGGGCACCTGCTACGTTTATATTTGTAAGTGCTTCCTGTTGAGGTTTAGTTTCTGTAAAATGAGCATCATGGCCTACCCAACCGGAGTATTTTCTACGAGTAAGTCAGTAAGCGTTACCTAGCATGTTTTCATATGCCCCGTTTATATTGTACACTAAGACTACGTGATGGGCCACGGGGGAAACCTCACCAGCAACCTTGTGTGCCTTTGGCAATGTGATCGTTACTAGTGCGTCTTTGTGGAGATGTCCTCGTGCTTCTGCGCACAACCTGAATCGGCGGTAAACGCAGTGGTGTCGTTTTGGAAAGCTGTCCATCATCCTGGTAAAAGGCGGGAATTCCCTTGCCTACTACGAGGGTGGACGGGGCGTGGCTCAGCGGGCGAAGCTTTCAGGTGATTCATAAAGGGAGAACCTTCTACTCTGTGTCTGCAGGAGAGGAAGATAGAACCCGCGCGTCACAGTCAGATACAGATTACGCTCCAGTACATCATCAATTCACCTCCAGGAAGGATTCTAGATTGTTTTCTGCTATGGAATCTATGAGCGCACAGCCTTGCTTTATCTTTGCCAAGCCCAAGAGTTAGGGTGGCTTGTCCTTTCCAGAAGCTGAGCTTCAACTGGGGCACCTGCTACGTTTATATTTGTAAGTGCTTCCTGTTGAGGTTTAGTTTCTGTAAAATGAGCATCATGGCCTACCCAACCGGAGTATTTTCTACGAGTAAGTCAGTAAGCGTTACCTAGCATGTTTTCATATGCCCCGTATATATTGTACCCTAAGACTAAGTGATGGGCCTCGGGGGAAACGTCTCCAGCAACCTTGTGTGCCTTTGGCAATGTGATCGTTACTAGTGCGTCTTTGTGGAGATGTCCTCGTGCTTCTGCGCACAACCTGAATCGGCGGTAAACGCAGTGGTGTCGTTTTGGAAAGCCGTCCATCATCCTGGTAAAAGGCGGGAATTCCCTTGCCTACTACGAGGGTGGACGGGGCGTGGCTCAGCGGGCGGAGCTTACAGGTGATTCATAAAGGGAGAACCTTCTACTCTGTGTCTGCAGGAGAGGAAGATAGAACCCGCGCGTCACAGTCAGATACAGATTACGCTCCAGTACATCATCAATTCACCTCCAGGAAGGATTCTAGATTGTTTTCTCCTATGGAATCTATGAGCGCACAGCCTTGCTTTATCTTTCCCAGCCCAAGAGTTAGGGTGGCTTGTCCTTTCCAGAAGCTGAGCTTCAACTGGGGCACCTGCTACGTTTATATTTGTAAGTGCTTCCTGTTGAGGTTTAGTTTCTGTAAAATGAGCATCATGGCCTACCCAACCGGAGTATTTTCTACGAGTAAGTCAGTAAGCGTTACCTAGCATGTTTTCATATGCCCCGTTTATATTGTACACTAAGACTACGTGATGGGCCACGGGGGAAACCTCACCAGCAACCTTGTGTGCCTTTGGCAATGTGATCGTTACTAGTGCGTCTTTGTGGAGATGTCCTCGTGCTTCTGCGCACAACCTGAATCGGCGGTAAACGCAGTGGTGTCGTTTTGGAAAGCTGTCCATCATCCTGGTAAAAGGCGGGAATTCCCTTGCCTACTACGAGGGTGGACGGGGCGTGGCTCAGCGGGCGAAGCTTTCAGGTGATTCATAAAGGGAGAACCTTCTACTCTGTGTCTGCAGGAGAGGAAGATAGAACCCGCGCGTCACAGTCAGATACAGATTACGCTCCAGTACATCATCAATTCACCTCCAGGAAGGATTCTAGATTGTTTTCTGCTATGGAATCTATGAGCGCACAGCCTTGCTTTATCTTTGCCAAGCCCAAGTTAGGGTGGCTTGTCCTTTCCAGAAGCTGAGCTTCAACTGGTGCACCTGCTACGTTTATATTTGTAAGTGCTTCCTTTGAGGTTTAGTTTCTGTAAAATGAGCATCATGGCCTACCCAACCGGTGTTTTTTCTACGAGTAAGTCAGTAAGCGTTACCTAGCATGTTTTCATATGCCCCGTTTATATTGTACACTAAGACTACGTGATGGGCCACGGGGGAAACCTCACCAGCAACCTTGTGTGCCTTTGGCAATGTGATCGTTACTAGTGCGTCTTTGTGGAGATGTCCTCGTGCTTCTGCGCACAACCTGAATCGGCGGTAAACGCAGTGGTGTCGTTTTGGAAAGCTGTCCATCATCCTGGTAAAAGGCGGGAATTCCCTTGCCTACTACGAGGGTGGACGGGGCGTGGCTCAGCGGGCGGAGCTTACAGGTGATTCATAAAGGGAGAACCTTCTACTCTGTGTCTGCAGGAGAGGAAGATACAACCCGCGCGTCACAGTCAGATACAGATTACGCTCCAGTACATCATCAATTCACCTCCAGGAAGGATTCTAGATTGTTTTCTGCTATGGAATCTATGAGCGCACAGCCTTGCTTTATCTTTGCCAAGCCCAAGTTAGGGTGGCTTGTCCTTTCCAGAAGCTGAGCTTCAACTGGTGCACCTGCTACGTTTATATTTGTAAGTGCTTCCTTTGAGGTTTAGTTTCTGTAAAATGAGCATCATGGCCTACCCAACCGGTGTTTTTTCTACGAGTAAGTCAGTAAGCGTTACCTAGCATGTTTTCATATGCCCCGTTTATATTGTACACTAAGACTACGTGATGGGCCACGGGGGAAACCTCACCAGCAACCTTGTGTGCCTTTGGCAATGTGATCGTTACTAGTGCGTCTTTGTGGAGATGTCCTCGTGCTTCTGCGCACAACCTGAATCGGCGGTAAACGCAGTGGTGTCGTTTTGGAAAGCTGTCCATCATCCTGGTAAAAGGCGGGAATTCCCTTGCCTACTACGAGGGTGGACGGGGCGTGGCTCAGCGGGCGGAGCTTACAGGTGATTCATAAAGGGAGAACCTTCTACTCTGTGTCTGCAGGAGAGGAAGATACAACCCGCGCGTCACAGTCAGATACAGATTACGCTCCAGTACATCATCAATTCACCTCCAGGAAGGATTCTAGATTGTTTTCTGCTATGGAATCTATGAGCGCACAGCCTTGCTTTATCTTTCCCAGCCCAAGAGTTAGGGTGGCTTGTCCTTTCCAGAAGCTGAGCTTCAACTGGGGCACCTGCTACGTTTATATTTGTAAGTGCTTCCTGTTGAGGTTTAGTTTCTGTAAAATGAGCATCATGGCCTACCCAACGGAGTATTTTCTACGAGTAAGTCAGTAAGCGTTACCTAGCATGTTTTCATATGCCCCGTTTATATTGTACACTAAGACTACGTGATGGGCCTCGGGGGAAACGTCTCCAGCAACCTTGTGTGCCTTTGGCAATGTGATCGTTACTAGTGCGTCTTTGTGGAGATGTCCTCGTGCTTCTGCGCACAACCTGAATCGGCGGTAAACGCAGTGGTGTCGTTTTGGAAAGCTGTCCATCATCCTGGTAAAAGGCGGGAATTCCCTTGCCTACTACGAGGGTGGACGGGGCGTGGCTCAGCGGGCGGAGCTTTCAGGTTATTCATAAAGGGAGAACCTTCTACTCTGTGTCTGCAGGAGAGGAAGATAGAACCCGCGCGTCACAGTCAGATACAGATTACGCTCCAGTACATCATCAATTCACCTCCAGGAAGGATTCTAGATTGTTTTCTGCTATGGAATCTATGAGCGCACAGCCTTGCTTTATCTTTCCCAGCCCAAGAGTTAGGGTGGCTTGTCCTTTCCAGAAGCTGAGCTTCAACTGGGGCACCTGCTACGTTTATATTTGTAAGTGCTTCCTGTTGAGGTTTAGTTTCTGTAAAATGAGCATCATGGCCTACCCAACCGGAGTATTTTCTACGAGTAAGTCAGTAAGCGTTACCTAGCATGTTTTCATATGCCCCGTTTATATTGTACACTAAGACTACGTGATGGGCCACGGGGGAAACCTCACCAGCAACCTTGTGTGCCTTTGGCAATGTGATCGTTACTAGTGCGTCTTTGTGGAGATGTCCTCGTGCTTCTGCGCACAACCTGAATCGGCGGTAAACGCAGTGGTGTCGTTTTGGAAAGCTGTCCATCATCCTGGTAAAAGGCGGGAATTCCCTTGCCTACTACGAGGGTGGACGGGGCGTGGCTCAGCGGGCGAAGCTTTCAGGTGATTCATAAAGGGAGAACCTTCTACTCTGTGTCTGCAGGAGAGGAAGATAGAACCCGCGCGTCACAGTCAGATACAGATTACGCTCCAGTACATCATCAATTCACCTCCAGGAAGGATTCTAGATTGTTTTCTGCTATGGAATCTATGAGCGCACAGCCTTGCTTTATCTTTGCCAAGCCCAAGTTAGGGTGGCTTGTCCTTTCCAGAAGCTGAGCTTCAACTGGTGCACCTGCTACGTTTATATTTGTAAGTGCTTCCTTTGAGGTTTAGTTTCTGTAAAATGAGCATCATGGCCTACCCAACCGGTGTTTTTTCTACGAGTAAGTCAGTAAGCGTTACCTAGCATGTTTTCATATGCCCCGTTTATATTGTACACTAAGACTACGTGATGGGCCACGGGGGAAACCTCACCAGCAACCTTGTGTGCCTTTGGCAATGTGATCGTTACTAGTGCGTCTTTGTGGAGATGTCCTCGTGCTTCTGCGCACAACCTGAATCGGCGGTAAACGCAGTGGTGTCGTTTTGGAAAGCTGTCCATCATCCTGGTAAAAGGCGGGAATTCCCTTGCCTACTACGAGGGTGGACGGGGCTTGGCTCAGCGGGCGGAGCTTACAGGTGATTCATAAAGGGAGAAAATTCTACTCTGTGTCTGCAGGAGAGGAAGATAGAACCCGCGCGTCACAGTCAGATACAGATTACGCTCCAGTACATCATCAATTCACCTCCAGGAAGGATTCTAGATTGTTTTCTGCTATGGAATCTATGAGCGCACAGCCTTGCTTTATCTTTCCCAGCCCAAGAGTTAGGGTGGCTTGTCCTTTCCAGAAGCTGAGCTTCAACTGGGGCACCTGCTACGTTTATATTTGTAAGTGCTTCCTGTTGAGGTTTAGTTTCTGTAAAATGAGCATCATGGCCTACCCAACGGAGTATTTTCTACGAGTAAGTCAGTAAGCGTTACCTAGCATGTTTTCATATGCCCCGTTTATATTGTACACTAAGACTACGTGATGGGCCTCGGGGTAAACGTCTCCAGCAACCTTGTGTGCCTTTGGCAATGTGATCGTTACTAGTGCGTCTTTGTGGAGATGTCCTCGTGCTTCTGCGCACAACCTGAATCGGCGGTAAACGCAGTGGTGTCGTTTTGGAAAGCTGTCCATCATCCTGGTAAAAGGCGGGAATTCCCTTGCCTACTACGAGGGTGGACGGGGCGTGGCTCAGCGGGCGGAGCTTTCAGGTGATTCATAAAGGGAGAACCTTCTACTCTGTGTCTGCAGGAGAGGAAGATAGAACCCGCGCGTCACAGTCAGATACAGATTACGCTCCAGTACATCATCAATTCACCTCCAGGAAGGATTCTAGATTGTTTTCTGCTATGGAATCTATGAGCGCACAGCCTTGCTTTATCTTTCCCAGCCCAAGAGTTAGGGTGGCTTGTCCTTTCCAGAAGCTGAGCTTCAACTGGGGCACCTGCTACGTTTATATTTGTAAGTGCTTCCTTTGAGGTTTAGTTTCTGTAAAATGAGCATCATGGCCTACCCAACCGGAGTATTTTCTACGAGTAAGTCAGTAAGCGTTACCTAGCATGTTTTCATATGCCCCGTTTATATTGTACACTAAGACTACGTGATGGGCCACGGGGGAAACCTCACCAGCAACCTTGTGTGCCTTTGGCAATGTGATCGTTACTAGTGCGTCTTTGTGGAGATGTCCTCGTGCTTCTGCGCACAACCTGAATCGGCGGTAAACGCAGTGGTGTCGTTTTGGAAAGCTGTCCATCATCCTGGTAAAAGGCGGGAATTCCCTTGCCTACTACGAGGGTGGACGGGGCGTGGCTCAGCGGGCGAAGCTTTCAGGTGATTCATAAAGGGAGAACCTTCTACTCTGTGTCTGCAGGAGAGGAAGATAGAACCCGCGCGTCACAGTCAGATACAGATTACGCTCCAGTACATCATCAATTCACCTCCAGGAAGGATTCTAGATTGTTTTCTGCTATGGAATCTATGAGCGCACAGCCTTGCTTTATCTTTGCCAAGCCCAAGTTAGGGTGGCTTGTCCTTTCCAGAAGCTGAGCTTCAACTGGTGCACCTGCTACGTTTATATTTGTAAGTGCTTCCTTTGAGGTTTAGTTTCTGTAAAATGAGCATCATGGCCTACCCAACCGGTGTTTTTTCTACGAGTAAGTCAGTAAGCGTTACCTAGCATGTTTTCATATGCCCCGTTTATATTGTACACTAAGACTACGTGATGGGCCACGGGGGAAACCTCACCAGCAACCTTGTGTGCCTTTGGCAATGTGATCGTTACTAGTGCGTCTTTGTGGAGATGTCCTCGTGCTTCTGCGCACAACCTGAATCGGCGGTAAACGCAGTGGTGTCGTTTTGGAAAGCTGTCCATCATCCTGGTAAAAGGCGGGAATTCCCTTGCCTACTACGAGGGTGGACGGGGCGTGGCTCAGCGGGCGGAGCTTACAGGTGATTCATAAAGGGAGAACCTTCTACTCTGTGTCTGCAGGAGAGGAAGATACAACCCGCGCGTCACAGTCAGATACAGATTACGCTCCAGTACATCATCAATTCACCTCCAGGAAGGATTCTAGATTGTTTTCTGCTATGGAATCTATGAGCGCACAGCCTTGCTTTATCTTTGCCAAGCCCAAGTTAGGGTGGCTTGTCCTTTCCAGAAG
This sequence comes from Pleurodeles waltl, assembly GCF_031143425.1. NCBI lineage: Eukaryota > Metazoa > Chordata > Amphibia > Caudata > Salamandridae > Pleurodeles > Pleurodeles waltl. The sequence continues at coordinate 40,875 of NW_027149937.1, forward strand.
CTGAGCTTCAACTGGTGCACCTGCTACGTTTATATTTGTAAGTGCTTCCTTTGAGGTTTAGTTTCTGTAAAATGAGCATCATGGCCTACCCAACCGGTGTTTTTTCTACGAGTAAGTCAGTAAGCGTTACCTAGCATGTTTTCATATGCCCCGTTTATATTGTACACTAAGACTACGTGATGGGCCACGGGGGAAACCTCACCAGCAACCTTGTGTGCCTTTGGCAATGTGATCGTTACTAGTGCGTCTTTGTGGAGATGTCCTCGTGCTTCTGCGCACAACCTGAATCGGCGGTAAACGCAGTGGTGTCGTTTTGGAAAGCTGTCCATCATCCTGGTAAAAGGCGGGAATTCCCTTGCCTACTACGAGGGTGGACGGGGCGTGGCTCAGCGGGCGGAGCTTACAGGTGATTCATAAAGGGAGAACCTTCTACTCTGTGTCTGCAGGAGAGGAAGATACAACCCGCGCGTCACAGTCAGATACAGATTACGCTCCAGTACATCATCAATTCACCTCCAGGAAGGATTCTAGATTGTTTTCTGCTATGGAATCTATGAGCGCACAGCCTTGCTTTATCTTTCCCAGCCCAAGAGTTAGGGTGGCTTGTCCTTTCCAGAAGCTGAGCTTCAACTGGGGCACCTGCTACGTTTATATTTGTAAGTGCTTCCTGTTGAGGTTTAGTTTCTGTAAAATGAGCATCATGGCCTACCCAACGGAGTATTTTCTACGAGTAAGTCAGTAAGCGTTACCTAGCATGTTTTCATATGCCCCGTTTATATTGTACACTAAGACTACGTGATGGGCCTCGGGGGAAACGTCTCCAGCAACCTTGTGTGCCTTTGGCAATGTGATCGTTACTAGTGCGTCTTTGTGGAGATGTCCTCGTGCTTCTGCGCACAACCTGAATCGGCGGTAAACGCAGTGGTGTCGTTTTGGAAAGCTGTCCATCATCCTGGTAAAAGGCGGGAATTCCCTTGCCTACTACGAGGGTGGACGGGGCGTGGCTCAGCGGGCGGAGCTTTCAGGTTATTCATAAAGGGAGAACCTTCTACTCTGTGTCTGCAGGAGAGGAAGATAGAACCCGCGCGTCACAGTCAGATACAGATTACGCTCCAGTACATCATCAATTCACCTCCAGGAAGGATTCTAGATTGTTTTCTGCTATGGAATCTATGAGCGCACAGCCTTGCTTTATCTTTCCCAGCCCAAGAGTTAGGGTGGCTTGTCCTTTCCAGAAGCTGAGCTTCAACTGGGGCACCTGCTACGTTTATATTTGTAAGTGCTTCCTGTTGAGGTTTAGTTTCTGTAAAATGAGCATCATGGCCTACCCAACCGGAGTATTTTCTACGAGTAAGTCAGTAAGCGTTACCTAGCATGTTTTCATATGCCCCGTTTATATTGTACACTAAGACTACGTGATGGGCCACGGGGGAAACCTCACCAGCAACCTTGTGTGCCTTTGGCAATGTGATCGTTACTAGTGCGTCTTTGTGGAGATGTCCTCGTGCTTCTGCGCACAACCTGAATCGGCGGTAAACGCAGTGGTGTCGTTTTGGAAAGCTGTCCATCATCCTGGTAAAAGGCGGGAATTCCCTTGCCTACTACGAGGGTGGACGGGGCGTGGCTCAGCGGGCGAAGCTTTCAGGTGATTCATAAAGGGAGAACCTTCTACTCTGTGTCTGCAGGAGAGGAAGATAGAACCCGCGCGTCACAGTCAGATACAGATTACGCTCCAGTACATCATCAATTCACCTCCAGGAAGGATTCTAGATTGTTTTCTGCTATGGAATCTATGAGCGCACAGCCTTGCTTTATCTTTGCCAAGCCCAAGTTAGGGTGGCTTGTCCTTTCCAGAAGCTGAGCTTCAACTGGTGCACCTGCTACGTTTATATTTGTAAGTGCTTCCTTTGAGGTTTAGTTTCTGTAAAATGAGCATCATGGCCTACCCAACCGGTGTTTTTTCTACGAGTAAGTCAGTAAGCGTTACCTAGCATGTTTTCATATGCCCCGTTTATATTGTACACTAAGACTACGTGATGGGCCACGGGGGAAACCTCACCAGCAACCTTGTGTGCCTTTGGCAATGTGATCGTTACTAGTGCGTCTTTGTGGAGATGTCCTCGTGCTTCTGCGCACAACCTGAATCGGCGGTAAACGCAGTGGTGTCGTTTTGGAAAGCTGTCCATCATCCTGGTAAAAGGCGGGAATTCCCTTGCCTACTACGAGGGTGGACGGGGCGTGGCTCAGCGGGCGGAGCTTACAGGTGATTCATAAAGGGAGAACCTTCTACTCTGTGTCTGCAGGAGAGGAAGATACAACCCGCGCGTCACAGTCAGATACAGATTACGCTCCAGTACATCATCAATTCACCTCCAGGAAGGATTCTAGATTGTTTTCTGCTATGGAATCTATGAGCGCACAGCCTTGCTTTATCTTTGCCAAGCCCAAGTTAGGGTGGCTTGTCCTTTCCAGAAGCTGAGCTTCAACTGGTGCACCTGCTACGTTTATATTTGTAAGTGCTTCCTTTGAGGTTTAGTTTCTGTAAAATGAGCATCATGGCCTACCCAACCGGTGTTTTTTCTACGAGTAAGTCAGTAAGCGTTACCTAGCATGTTTTCATATGCCCCGTTTATATTGTACACTAAGACTACGTGATGGGCCACGGGGGAAACCTCACCAGCAACCTTGTGTGCCTTTGGCAATGTGATCGTTACTAGTGCGTCTTTGTGGAGATGTCCTCGTGCTTCTGCGCACAACCTGAATCGGCGGTAAACGCAGTGGTGTCGTTTTGGAAAGCTGTCCATCATCCTGGTAAAAGGCGGGAATTCCCTTGCCTACTACGAGGGTGGACGGGGCGTGGCTCAGCGGGCGGAGCTTACAGGTGATTCATAAAGGGAGAACCTTCTACTCTGTGTCTGCAGGAGAGGAAGATACAACCCGCGCGTCACAGTCAGATACAGATTACGCTCCAGTACATCATCAATTCACCTCCAGGAAGGATTCTAGATTGTTTTCTGCTATGGAATCTATGAGCGCACAGCCTTGCTTTATCTTTCCCAGCCCAAGAGTTAGGGTGGCTTGTCCTTTCCAGAAGCTGAGCTTCAACTGGGGCACCTGCTACGTTTATATTTGTAAGTGCTTCCTGTTGAGGTTTAGTTTCTGTAAAATGAGCATCATGGCCTACCCAACGGAGTATTTTCTACGAGTAAGTCAGTAAGCGTTACCTAGCATGTTTTCATATGCCCCGTTTATATTGTACACTAAGACTACGTGATGGGCCTCGGGGGAAACGTCTCCAGCAACCTTGTGTGCCTTTGGCAATGTGATCGTTACTAGTGCGTCTTTGTGGAGATGTCCTCGTGCTTCTGCGCACAACCTGAATCGGCGGTAAACGCAGTGGTGTCGTTTTGGAAAGCTGTCCATCATCCTGGTAAAAGGCGGGAATTCCCTTGCCTACTACGAGGGTGGACGGGGCGTGGCTCAGCGGGCGGAGCTTTCAGGTTATTCATAAAGGGAGAACCTTCTACTCTGTGTCTGCAGGAGAGGAAGATAGAACCCGCGCGTCACAGTCAGATACAGATTACGCTCCAGTACATCATCAATTCACCTCCAGGAAGGATTCTAGATTGTTTTCTGCTATGGAATCTATGAGCGCACAGCCTTGCTTTATCTTTCCCAGCCCAAGAGTTAGGGTGGCTTGTCCTTTCCAGAAGCTGAGCTTCAACTGGGGCACCTGCTACGTTTATATTTGTAAGTGCTTCCTGTTGAGGTTTAGTTTCTGTAAAATGAGCATCATGGCCTACCCAACCGGAGTATTTTCTACGAGTAAGTCAGTAAGCGTTACCTAGCATGTTTTCATATGCCCCGTTTATATTGTACACTAAGACTACGTGATGGGCCACGGGGGAAACCTCACCAGCAACCTTGTGTGCCTTTGGCAATGTGATCGTTACTAGTGCGTCTTTGTGGAGATGTCCTCGTGCTTCTGCGCACAACCTGAATCGGCGGTAAACGCAGTGGTGTCGTTTTGGAAAGCTGTCCATCATCCTGGTAAAAGGCGGGAATTCCCTTGCCTACTACGAGGGTGGACGGGGCGTGGCTCAGCGGGCGAAGCTTTCAGGTGATTCATAAAGGGAGAACCTTCTACTCTGTGTCTGCAGGAGAGGAAGATAGAACCCGCGCGTCACAGTCAGATACAGATTACGCTCCAGTACATCATCAATTCACCTCCAGGAAGGATTCTAGATTGTTTTCTGCTATGGAATCTATGAGCGCACAGCCTTGCTTTATCTTTGCCAAGCCCAAGTTAGGGTGGCTTGTCCTTTCCAGAAGCTGAGCTTCAACTGGTGCACCTGCTACGTTTATATTTGTAAGTGCTTCCTTTGAGGTTTAGTTTCTGTAAAATGAGCATCATGGCCTACCCAACCGGTGTTTTTTCTACGAGTAAGTCAGTAAGCGTTACCTAGCATGTTTTCATATGCCCCGTTTATATTGTACACTAAGACTACGTGATGGGCCACGGGGGAAACCTCACCAGCAACCTTGTGTGCCTTTGGCAATGTGATCGTTACTAGTGCGTCTTTGTGGAGATGTCCTCGTGCTTCTGCGCACAACCTGAATCGGCGGTAAACGCAGTGGTGTCGTTTTGGAAAGCTGTCCATCATCCTGGTAAAAGGCGGGAATTCCCTTGCCTACTACGAGGGTGGACGGGGCGTGGCTCAGCGGGCGAAGCTTTCAGGTGATTCATAAAGGGAGAACCTTCTACTCTGTGTCTGCAGGAGAGGAAGATAGAACCCGCGCGTCACAGTCAGATACAGATTACGCTCCAGTACATCATCAATTCACCTCCAGGAAGGATTCTAGATTGTTTTCTGCTATGGAATCTATGAGCGCACAGCCTTGCTTTATCTTTGCCAAGCCCAAGTTAGGGTGGCTTGTCCTTTCCAGAAGCTGAGCTTCAACTGGTGCACCTGCTACGTTTATATTTGTAAGTGCTTCCTTTGAGGTTTAGTTTCTGTAAAATGAGCATCATGGCCTACCCAACCGGTGTTTTTTCTACGAGTAAGTCAGTAAGCGTTACCTAGCATGTTTTCATATGCCCCGTTTATATTGTACACTAAGACTACGTGATGGGCCACGGGGGAAACCTCACCAGCAACCTTGTGTGCCTTTGGCAATGTGATCGTTACTAGTGCGTCTTTGTGGAGATGTCCTCGTGCTTCTGCGCACAACCTGAATCGGCGGTAAACGCAGTGGTGTCGTTTTGGAAAGCTGTCCATCATCCTGGTAAAAGGCGGGAATTCCCTTGCCTACTACGAGGGTGGACGGGGCTTGGCTCAGCGGGCGGAGCTTACAGGTGATTCATAAAGGGAGAAAATTCTACTCTGTGTCTGCAGGAGAGGAAGATAGAACCCGCGCGTCACAGTCAGATACAGATTACGCTCCAGTACATCATCAATTCACCTCCAGGAAGGATTCTAGATTGTTTTCTGCTATGGAATCTATGAGCGCACAGCCTTGCTTTATCTTTCCCAGCCCAAGAGTTAGGGTGGCTTGTCCTTTCCAGAAGCTGAGCTTCAACTGGGGCACCTGCTACGTTTATATTTGTAAGTGCTTCCTGTTGAGGTTTAGTTTCTGTAAAATGAGCATCATGGCCTACCCAACGGAGTATTTTCTACGAGTAAGTCAGTAAGCGTTACCTAGCATGTTTTCATATGCCCCGTTTATATTGTACACTAAGACTACGTGATGGGCCTCGGGGTAAACGTCTCCAGCAACCTTGTGTGCCTTTGGCAATGTGATCGTTACTAGTGCGTCTTTGTGGAGATGTCCTCGTGCTTCTGCGCACAACCTGAATCGGCGGTAAACGCAGTGGTGTCGTTTTGGAAAGCTGTCCATCATCCTGGTAAAAGGCGGGAATTCCCTTGCCTACTACGAGGGTGGACGGGGCGTGGCTCAGCGGGCGGAGCTTTCAGGTGATTCATAAAGGGAGAACCTTCTACTCTGTGTCTGCAGGAGAGGAAGATAGAACCCGCGCGTCACAGTCAGATACAGATTACGCTCCAGTACATCATCAATTCACCTCCAGGAAGGATTCTAGATTGTTTTCTGCTATGGAATCTATGAGCGCACAGCCTTGCTTTATCTTTCCCAGCCCAAGAGTTAGGGTGGCTTGTCCTTTCCAGAAGCTGAGCTTCAACTGGGGCACCTGCTACGTTTATATTTGTAAGTGCTTCCTTTGAGGTTTAGTTTCTGTAAAATGAGCATCATGGCCTACCCAACCGGAGTATTTTCTACGAGTAAGTCAGTAAGCGTTACCTAGCATGTTTTCATATGCCCCGTTTATATTGTACACTAAGACTACGTGATGGGCCACGGGGGAAACCTCACCAGCAACCTTGTGTGCCTTTGGCAATGTGATCGTTACTAGTGCGTCTTTGTGGAGATGTCCTCGTGCTTCTGCGCACAACCTGAATCGGCGGTAAACGCAGTGGTGTCGTTTTGGAAAGCTGTCCATCATCCTGGTAAAAGGCGGGAATTCCCTTGCCTACTACGAGGGTGGACGGGGCGTGGCTCAGCGGGCGAAGCTTTCAGGTGATTCATAAAGGGAGAACCTTCTACTCTGTGTCTGCAGGAGAGGAAGATAGAACCCGCGCGTCACAGTCAGATACAGATTACGCTCCAGTACATCATCAATTCACCTCCAGGAAGGATTCTAGATTGTTTTCTGCTATGGAATCTATGAGCGCACAGCCTTGCTTTATCTTTGCCAAGCCCAAGTTAGGGTGGCTTGTCCTTTCCAGAAGCTGAGCTTCAACTGGTGCACCTGCTACGTTTATATTTGTAAGTGCTTCCTTTGAGGTTTAGTTTCTGTAAAATGAGCATCATGGCCTACCCAACCGGTGTTTTTTCTACGAGTAAGTCAGTAAGCGTTACCTAGCATGTTTTCATATGCCCCGTTTATATTGTACACTAAGACTACGTGATGGGCCACGGGGGAAACCTCACCAGCAACCTTGTGTGCCTTTGGCAATGTGATCGTTACTAGTGCGTCTTTGTGGAGATGTCCTCGTGCTTCTGCGCACAACCTGAATCGGCGGTAAACGCAGTGGTGTCGTTTTGGAAAGCTGTCCATCATCCTGGTAAAAGGCGGGAATTCCCTTGCCTACTACGAGGGTGGACGGGGCGTGGCTCAGCGGGCGGAGCTTACAGGTGATTCATAAAGGGAGAACCTTCTACTCTGTGTCTGCAGGAGAGGAAGATACAACCCGCGCGTCACAGTCAGATACAGATTACGCTCCAGTACATCATCAATTCACCTCCAGGAAGGATTCTAGATTGTTTTCTGCTATGGAATCTATGAGCGCACAGCCTTGCTTTATCTTTGCCAAGCCCAAGTTAGGGTGGCTTGTCCTTTCCAGAAGCTGAGCTTCAACTGGTGCACCTGCTACGTTTATATTTGTAAGTGCTTCCTTTGAGGTTTAGTTTCTGTAAAATGAGCATCATGGCCTACCCAACCGGTGTTTTTTCTACGAGTAAGTCAGTAAGCGTTACCTAGCATGTTTTCATATGCCCCGTTTATATTGTACACTAAGACTACGTGATGGGCCACGGGGGAAACCTCACCAGCAACCTTGTGTGCCTTTGGCAATGTGATCGTTACTAGTGCGTCTTTGTGGAGATGTCCTCGTGCTTCTGCGCACAACCTGAATCGGCGGTAAACGCAGTGGTGTCGTTTTGGAAAGCTGTCCATCATCCTGGTAAAAGGCGGGAATTCCCTTGCCTACTACGAGGGTGGACGGGGCGTGGCTCAGCGGGCGGAGCTTACAGGTGATTCATAAAGGGAGAACCTTCTACTCTGTGTCTGCAGGAGAGGAAGATACAACCCGCGCGTCACAGTCAGATACAGATTACGCTCCAGTACATCATCAATTCACCTCCAGGAAGGATTCTAGATTGTTTTCTGCTATGGAATCTATGAGCGCACAGCCTTGCTTTATCTTTCCCAGCCCAAGAGTTAGGGTGGCTTGTCCTTTCCAGAAGCTGAGCTTCAACTGGGGCACCTGCTACGTTTATATTTGTAAGTGCTTCCTGTTGAGGTTTAGTTTCTGTAAAATGAGCATCATGGCCTACCCAACGGAGTATTTTCTACGAGTAAGTCAGTAAGCGTTACCTAGCATGTTTTCATTTGCCCCGTTTATATTGTACACTAAGACTACGTGATGGGCCTCGGGGGAAACGTCTCCAGCAACCTTGTGTGCCTTTGGCAATGTGATCGTTACTAGTGCGTCTTTGTGGAGATGTCCTCGTGCTTCTGCGCACAACCTGAATCGGCGGTAAACGCAGTGGTGTCGTTTTGGAAAGCTGTCCATCATCCTGGTAAAAGGCGGGAATTCCCTTGCCTACTACGAGGGTGGACGGGGCGTGGCTCAGCGGGCGGAGCTTTCAGGTTATTCATAAAGGGAGAACCTTCTACTCTGTGTCTGCAGGAGAGGAAGATAGAACCCGCGCGTCACAGTCAGATACAGATTACGCTCCAGTACATCATCAATTCACCTCCAGGAAGGATTCTAGATTGTTTTCTGCTATGGAATCTATGAGCGCACAGCCTTGCTTTATCTTTCCCAGCCCAAGAGTTAGGGTGGCTTGTCCTTTCCAGAAGCTGAGCTTCAACTGGGGCACCTGCTACGTTTATATTTGTAAGTGCTTCCTGTTGAGGTTTAGTTTCTGTAAAATGAGCATCATGGCCTACCCAACCGGAGTATTTTCTACGAGTAAGTCAGTAAGCGTTACCTAGCATGTTTTCATATGCCCCGTTTATATTGTACACTAAGACTACGTGATGGGCCACGGGGGAAACCTCACCAGCAACCTTGTGTGCCTTTGGCAATGTGATCGTTACTAGTGCGTCTTTGTGGAGATGTCCTCGTGCTTCTGCGCACAACCTGAATCGGCGGTAAACGCAGTGGTGTCGTTTTGGAAAGCTGTCCATCATCCTGGTAAAAGGCGGGAATTCCCTTGCCTACTACGAGGGTGGACGGGGCGTGGCTCAGCGGGCGAAGCTTTCAGGTGATTCATAAAGGGAGAACCTTCTACTCTGTGTCTGCAGGAGAGGAAGATAGAACCCGCGCGTCACAGTCAGATACAGATTACGCTCCAGTACATCATCAATTCACCTCCAGGAAGGATTCTAGATTGTTTTCTGCTATGGAATCTATGAGCGCACAGCCTTGCTTTATCTTTGCCAAGCCCAAGTTAGGGTGGCTTGTCCTTTCCAGAAGCTGAGCTTCAACTGGTGCACCTGCTACGTTTATATTTGTAAGTGCTTCCTTTGAGGTTTAGTTTCTGTAAAATGAGCATCATGGCCTACCCAACCGGTGTTTTTTCTACGAGTAAGTCAGTAAGCGTTACCTAGCATGTTTTCATATGCCCCGTTTATATTGTACACTAAGACTACGTGATGGGCCACGGGGGAAACCTCACCAGCAACCTTGTGTGCCTTTGGCAATGTGATCGTTACTAGTGCGTCTTTGTGGAGATGTCCTCGTGCTTCTGCGCACAACCTGAATCGGCGGTAAACGCAGTGGTGTCGTTTTGGAAAGCTGTCCATCATCCTGGTAAAAGGCGGGAATTCCCTTGCCTACTACGAGGGTGGACGGGGCTTGGCTCAGCGGGCGGAGCTTACAGGTGATTCATAAAGGGAGAACCTTCTACTCTGTGTCTGCAGGAGAGGAAGATAGAACCCGCGCGTCACAGTCAGATACAGATTACGCTCCAGTACATCATCAATTCACCTCCAGGAAGGATTCTAGATTGTTTTCTGCTATGGAATCTATGAGCGCACAGCCTTGCTTTATCTTTCCCAGCCCAAGAGTTAGGGTGGCTTGTCCTTTCCAGAAGCTGAGCTTCAACTGGGGCACCTGCTACGTTTATATTTGTAAGTGCTTCCTGTTGAGGTTTAGTTTCTGTAAAATGAGCATCATGGCCTACCCAACGGAGTATTTTCTACGAGTAAGTCAGTAAGCGTTACCTAGCATGTTTTCATATGCCCCGTTTATATTGTACACTAAGACTACGTGATGGGCCTCGGGGTAAACGTCTCCAGCAACCTTGTGTGCCTTTGGCAATGTGATCGTTACTAGTGCGTCTTTGTGGAGATGTCCTCGTGCTTCTGCGCACAACCTGAATCGGCGGTAAACGCAGTGGTGTCGTTTTGGAAAGCTGTCCATCATCCTGGTAAAAGGCGGGAATTCCCTTGCCTACTACGAGGGTGGACGGGGCGTGGCTCAGCGGGCGGAGCTTTCAGGTGATTCATAAAGGGAGAACCTTCTACTCTGTGTCTGCAGGAGAGGAAGATAGAACCCGCGCGTCCCAGTCAGATACAGATTACGCTCCAGTACATCATCAATTCACCTCCAGGAAGGATTCTAGATTGTTTTCTGCTATGGAATCTATGAGCGCACAGCCTTGCTTTATCTTTCCCAGCCCAAGAGTTAGGGTGGCTTGTCCTTTCCAGAAGCTGAGCTTCAACTGGGGCACCTGCTACGTTTATATTTGTAAGTGCTTCCTTTGAGGTTTAGTTTCTGTAAAATGAGCATCATGGCCTACCCAACCGGTGTATTTTCTACGAGTAAGTCAGTAAGCGTTACCTAGCATGTTTTCATATGCCCCGTTTATATTGTACACTAAGACTACGTGATGGGCCACGGGGGAAACCTCACCAGCAACCTTGTGTGCCTTTGGCAATGTGATCGTTACTAGTGCGTCTTTGTGGAGATGTCCTCGTGCTTCTGCGCACAACCTGAATCGACGGTAAACGCAGTGGTGTCGTTTTGGAAAGCTGTCCATCATCCTGGTAAAAGGCGGGAATTCCCTTGCCTACTACGAGGGTGGACGGGGCGTGGCTCAGCGGGCGGAGCTTACAGGTGATTCATAAAGGGAGAACCTTCTACTCTGTGTCTGCAGGAGAGGAAGATAGAACCCGCGCGTCACAGTTAGATACAGATTACGCTCCAGTACATCATCAATTCACCTCCAGGAAGGATTCTAGATTGTTTTCTGCTATGGAATCTATGAGCGCACAGCCTTGCTTTATCTTTCCCAGCCCAAGAGTTAGGGTGGCTTGTCCTTTCCAGAAGCTGAGCTTCAACTGGGGCACCTGCTACGTTTATATTTGTAAGTGCTTCCTGTTGAGGTTTAGTTTCTGTAAAATGAGCATCATGGCCTACCCAACCGGAGTATTTTCTACGAGTAAGTCAGTAAGCGTTACCTAGCATGTTTTCATATGCCCCGTATATATTGTACCCTAAGACTAAGTGATGGGCCTCGGGGGAAACGTCTCCAGCAACCTTGTGTGCCTTTGGCAATGTGATCGTTACTAGTGCGTCTTTGTGGAGATGTCCTCGTGCTTCTGCGCACAACCTGAATCGGCGGTAAACGCAGTGGTGTCGTTTTGGAAAGCCGTCCATCATCCTGGTAAAAGGCGGGAATTCCCTTGCCTACTACGAGGGTGGACGGGGCGTGGCTCAGCGGGCGGAGCTTACAGGTGATTCATAAAGGGAGAACCTTCTACTCTGTGTCTGCAGGAGAGGAAGATAGAACCCGCGCGTCACAGTCAGATACAGATTACGCTCCAGTACATCATCAATTCACCTCCAGGAAGGATTCTAGATTGTTTTCTGCTATGGAATCTATGAGCGCACAGCCTTGCTTTATCTTTCCCAGCCCAAGAGTTAGGGTGGCTTGTCCTTTCCAGAAGCTGAGCTTCAACTGGGGCACCTGCTACGTTTATATTTGTAAGTGCTTCCTGTTGAGGTTTAGTTTCTGTAAAATGAGCATCATGGCCTACCCAACCGGAGTATTTTCTACGAGTAAGTCAGTAAGCGTTACCTAGCATGTTTTCATATGCCCCGTTTATATTGTACACTAAGACTACGTGATGGGCCACGGGGGAAACCTCACCAGCAACCTTGTGTGCCTTTGGCAATGTGATCGTTACTAGTGCGTCTTTGTGGAGATGTCCTCGTGCTTCTGCGCACCAACAACGCACGACCTGAATCGGCGGTAAACGCAGTGGTGTCGTTTTGGAAAGCTGTCCATCATCCTGGTAAAAGGCGGGAATTCCTTTGCCTACTACGAGGGTGGACGGGGCGTGGCTCAGCGGGCGGAGCTTACAGGTGATTCATAAAGGGAGAACCAGCTACTCTGTGTCTGCAGGAGAGGAAGATAGAACCCGCGCGTCACAGTCAGATACAGATTACGCTCCAGTACATCATCAATTCACCTCCAGGAAGGATTCTAGATTGTTTTCTGCTATGGAATCTATGAGCGCACAGCCTTGCTTTATCTTTCTCAGCCCAAGAGTTAGGGTGGCTTGTCCTTTCCAGAAGCTGAGCTTCAACTGGGGCACCTGCTACGTTTATATTTGTAAGTGCTTCCTGTTGAGGTTTAGTTTCTGTAAAATGAGCATCATGGCCTACCCAACCGGAGTATTTTCTACGAGTAAGTCAGTAAGCGTTACCTAGCATGTTTTCATATGCCCCGTGTATATTGTACCCTAAGACTAAGTAATGGGCCTCGGGGGAAACGTCTCCAGCAACCTTGTGTGCCTTTGGCAATGTGATCGTTACTAGTGCGTCTTTGTGGAGATGTCCTCGTGCTTCTGCGCACAACCTGAATCGGCGGTAAACGCAGTGGTGTCGTTTTGGAAAGCCGTCCATCATCCTGGTAAAAGGCGGGAATTCCCTTGCCTACTACGAGGGTGGACGGGGCGTGGCTCAGCGGGCGGAGCTTACAGGTGATTCATAAAGGGAGAACCTTCTACTCTGTGTCTGCAGGAGAGGAAGATAGAACCCGCGCGTCACAGTCAGATACAGATTACGCTCCAGTACATCATCAATTCACCTCCAGGAAGGATTCTAGATTGTTTTCTGCTATGGAATCTATGAGCGCACAGCCTTGCTTTATCTTTCCCAGCCCAAGAGTTAGGGTGGCTTGTCCTTTCCAGAAGCTGAGCTTCAACTGGGGCACCTGCTACGTTTATATTTGTAAGTGCTTCCTGTTGAGGTTTAGTTTCTGTAAAATGAGCATCATGGCCTACCCAACCGGAGTATTTTCTACGAGTAAGTCAGTAAGCGTTACCTAGCATGTTTTCATATGCCCCGTTTATATTGTACACTAAGACTACGTGATGGGCCACGGGGGAAACCTCACCAGCAACCTTGTGTGCCTTTGGCAATGTGATCGTTACTAGTGCGTCTTTGTGGAGATGTCCTCGTGCTTCTGCGCACAACCTGAATCGGCGGTAAACGCAGTGGTGTCGTTTTGGAAAGCTGTCCATCATCCTGGTAAAAGGCGGGAATTCCCTTGCCTACTACGAGGGTGGACGGGGCGTGGCTCAGCGGGCGAAGCTTTCAGGTGATTCATAAAGGGAGAACCTTCTACTCTGTGTCTGCAGGAGAGGAAGATAGAACCCGCGCGTCACAGTCAGATACAGATTACGCTCCAGTACATCATCAATTCACCTCCAGGAAGGATTCTAGATTGTTTTCTGCTATGGAATCTATGAGCGCACAGCCTTGCTTTATCTTTGCCAAGCCCAAGTTAGGGTGGCTTGTCCTTTCCAGAAGCTGAGCTTCAACTGGTGCACCTGCTACGTTTATATTTGTAAGTGCTTCCTTTGAGGTTTAGTTTCTGTAAAATGAGCATCATGGCCTACCCAACCGGTGTTTTTTCTACGAGTAAGTCAGTAAGCGTTACCTAGCATGTTTTCATATGCCCCGTTTATATTGTACACTAAGACTACGTGATGGGCCACGGGGGAAACCTCACCAGCAACCTTGTGTGCCTTTGGCAATGTGATCGTTACTAGTGCGTCTTTGTGGAGATGTCCTCGTGCTTCTGCGCACAACCTGAATCGGCGGTAAACGCAGTGGTGTCGTTTTGGAAAGCTGTCCATCATCCTGGTAAAAGGCGGGAATTCCCTTGCCTACTACGAGGGTGGACGGGGCTTGGCTCAGCGGGCGGAGCTTACAGGTGATTCATAAAGGGAGAACCTTCTACTCTGTGTCTGCAGGAGAGGAAGATAGAACCCGCGCGTCACAGTCAGATACAGATTACGCTCCAGTACATCATCAATTCACCTCCAGGAAGGATTCTAGATTGTTTTCTGCTATGGAATCTATGAGCGCACAGCCTTGCTTTATCTTTCCCAGCCCAAGAGTTAGGGTGGCTTGTCCTTTCCAGAAGCTGAGCTTCAACTGGGGCACCTGCTACGTTTATATTTGTAAGTGCTTCCTGTTGAGGTTTAGTTTCTGTAAAATGAGCATCATGGCCTACCCAACGGAGTATTTTCTACGAGTAAGTCAGTAAGCATTACCTAGCATGTTTTCATATGCCCCGTTTATATTGTACACTAAGACTACGTGATGGGCCTCGGGGGAAACGTCTCCAGCAACCTTGTGTGCCTTTGGCAATGTGATCGTTACTAGTGCGTCTTTGTGGAGATGTCCTCGTGCTTCTGCGCACAACCTGAATCGGCGGTAAACGCAGTGGTGTCGTTTTGGAAAGCTGTCCATCATCCTGGTAAAAGGCGGGAATTCCCTTGCCTACTACGAGGGTGGACGGGGCGTGGCTCAGCGGGCGGAGCTTTCAGGTGATTCATAAAGGGAGAACCTTCTACTCTGTGTCTGCAGGAGAGGAAGATAGAACCCGCGCGTCACAGTCAGATACAGATTACGCTCCAGTACATCATCAATTCACCTCCAGGAAGGATTCTAGATTGTTTTCTGCTATGGAATCTATGAGCGCACAGCCTTGCTTTATCTTTCCCAGCCCAAGAGTTAGGGTGGCTTGTCCTTTCCAGAAGCTGAGCTTCAACTGGGGCACCTGCTACGTTTATATTTGTAAGTGCTTCCTTTGAGGTTTAGTTTCTGTAAAATGAGCATCATGGCCTACCCAACCGGTGTATTTTCTACGAGTAAGTCAGTAAGCGTTACCTAGCATGTTTTCATATGCCCCGTTTATATTGTACACTAAGACTACGTGATGGGCCACGGGGGAAACCTCACCAGCAACCTTGTGTGCCTTTGGCAATGTGATCGTTACTAGTGCGTCTTTGTGGAGATGTCCTCGTGCTTCTGCGCACAACCTGAATCGGCGGTAAACGCAGTGGTGTCGTTTTGGAAAGCTGTCCATCATCCTGGTAAAAGGCGGGAATTCCCTTGCCTACTACGAGGGTGGACGGGGCGTGGCTCAGCGGGCGGAGCTTACAGGTGATTCATAAAGGGAGAACCTTCTACTCTGTGTCTGCAGGAGAGGAAGATAGAACCCGCGCGTCACAGTTAGATACAGATTACGCTCCAGTACATCATCAATTCACCTCCAGGAAGGATTCTAGATTGTTTTCTGCTATGGAATCTATGAGCGCACAGCCTTGCTTTATCTTTCCCAGCCCAAGAGTTAGGGTGGCTTGTCCTTTCCAGAAGCTGAGCTTCAACTGGGGCACCTGCTACGTTTATATTTGTAAGTGCTTCCTGTTGAGGTTTAGTTTCTGTAAAATGAGCATCATGGCCTACCCAACCGGAGTATTTTCTACGAGTAAGTCAGTAAGCGTTACCTAGCATGTTTTCATATGCCCCGTATATATTGTACCCTAAGACTAAGTGATGGGCCTCGGGGGAAACGTCTCCAGCAACCTTGTGTGCCTTTGGCAATGTGATCGTTACTAGTGCGTCTTTGTGGAGATGTCCTCGTGCTTCTGCGCACAACCTGAATCGGCGGTAAACGCAGTGGTGTCGTTTTGGAAAGCCGTCCATCATCCTGGTAAAAGGCGGGAATTCCCTTGCCTACTACGAGGGTGGACGGGGCGTGGCTCAGCGGGCGGAGCTTACAGGTGATTCATAAAGGGAGAACCTTCTACTCTGTGTCTGCAGGAGAGGAAGATAGAACCCGCGCGTCACAGTCAGATACAGATTACGCTCCAGTACATCATCAATTCACCTCCAGGAAGGATTCTAGATTGTTTTCTGCTATGGAATCTATGAGCGCACAGCCTTGCTTTATCTTTCCCAGCCCAAGAGTTAGGGTGGCTTGTCCTTTCCAGAAGCTGAGCTTCAACTGGGGCACCTGCTACGTTTATATTTGTAAGTGCTTCCTGTTGAGGTTTAGTTTCTGTAAAATGAGCATCATGGCCTACCCAACCGGAGTATTTTCTACGAGTAAGTCAGTAAGCGTTACCTAGCATGTTTTCATATGCCCCGTTTATATTGTACACTAAGACTACGTGATGGGCCACGGGGGAAACCTCACCAGCAACCTTGTGTGCCTTTGGCAATGTGATCGTTACTAGTGCGTCTTTGTGGAGATGTCCTCGTGCTTCTGCGCACAACCTGAATCGGCGGTAAACGCAGTGGTGTCGTTTTGGAAAGCTGTCCATCATCCTGGTAAAAGGCGGGAATTCCCTTGCCTACTACGAGGGTGGACGGGGCGTGGCTCAGCGGGCGAAGCTTTCAGGTGATTCATAAAGGGAGAACCTTCTACTCTGTGTCTGCAGGAGAGGAAGATAGAACCCGCGCGTCACAGTCAGATACAGATTACGCTCCAGTACATCATCAATTCACCTCCAGGAAGGATTCTAGATTGTTTTCTGCTATGGAATCTATGAGCGCACAGCCTTGCTTTATCTTTGCCAAGCCCAAGTTAGGGTGGCTTGTCCTTTCCAGAAGCTGAGCTTCAACTGGTGCACCTGCTACGTTTATATTTGTAAGTGCTTCCTTTGAGGTTTAGTTTCTGTAAAATGAGCATCATGGCCTACCCAACCGGTGTTTTTTCTACGAGTAAGTCAGTAAGCGTTACCTAGCATGTTTTCATATGCCCCGTTTATATTGTACACTAAGACTACGTGATGGGCCACGGGGGAAACCTCACCAGCAACCTTGTGTGCCTTTGGCAATGTGATCGTTACTAGTGCGTCTTTGTGGAGATGTCCTCGTGCTTCTGCGCACAACCTGAATCGGCGGTAAACGCAGTGGTGTCGTTTTGGAAAGCTGTCCATCATCCTGGTAAAAGGCGGGAATTCCCTTGCCTACTACGAGGGTGGACGGGGCGTGGCTCAGCGGGCGGAGCTTACAGGTGATTCATAAAGGGAGAACCTTCTACTCTGTGTCTGCAGGAGAGGAAGATACAACCCGCGCGTCACAGTCAGATACAGATTACGCTCCAGTACATCATCAATTCACCTCCAGGAAGGATTCTAGATTGTTTTCTGCTATGGAATCTATGAGCGCACAGCCTTGCTTTATCTTTGCCAAGCCCAAGTTAGGGTGGCTTGTCCTTTCCAGAAGCTGAGCTTCAACTGGTGCACCTGCTACGTTTATATTTGTAAGTGCTTCCTTTGAGGTTTAGTTTCTGTAAAATGAGCATCATGGCCTACCCAACCGGTGTTTTTTCTACGAGTAAGTCAGTAAGCGTTACCTAGCATGTTTTCATATGCCCCGTTTATATTGTACACTAAGACTACGTGATGGGCCACGGGGGAAACCTCACCAGCAACCTTGTGTGCCTTTGGCAATGTGATCGTTACTAGTGCGTCTTTGTGGAGATGTCCTCGTGCTTCTGCGCACAACCTGAATCGGCGGTAAACGCAGTGGTGTCGTTTTGGAAAGCTGTCCATCATCCTGGTAAAAGGCGGGAATTCCCTTGCCTACTACGAGGGTGGACGGGGCGTGGCTCAGCGGGCGGAGCTTACAGGTGATTCATAAAGGGAGAACCTTCTACTCTGTGTCTGCAGGAGAGGAAGATACAACCCGCGCGTCACAGTCAGATACAGATTACGCTCCAGTACATCATCAATTCACCTCCAGGAAGGATTCTAGATTGTTTTCTGCTATGGAATCTATGAGCGCACAGCCTTGCTTTATCTTTCCCAGCCCAAGAGTTAGGGTGGCTTGTCCTTTCCAGAAGCTGAGCTTCAACTGGGGCACCTGCTACGTTTATATTTGTAAGTGCTTCCTGTTGAGGTTTAGTTTCTGTAAAATGAGCATCATGGCCTACCCAACGGAGTATTTTCTACGAGTAAGTCAGTAAGCGTTACCTAGCATGTTTTCATATGCCCCGTTTATATTGTACACTAAGACTACGTGATGGGCCTCGGGGGAAACGTCTCCAGCAACCTTGTGTGCCTTTGGCAATGTGATCGTTACTAGTGCGTCTTTGTGGAGATGTCCTCGTGCTTCTGCGCACAACCTGAATCGGCGGTAAACGCAGTGGTGTCGTTTTGGAAAGCTGTCCATCATCCTGGTAAAAGGCGGGAATTCCCTTGCCTACTACGAGGGTGGACGGGGCGTGGCTCAGCGGGCGGAGCTTTCAGGTTATTCATAAAGGGAGAACCTTCTACTCTGTGTCTGCAGGAGAGGAAGATAGAACCCGCGCGTCACAGTCAGATACAGATTACGCTCCAGTACATCATCAATTCACCTCCAGGAAGGATTCTAGATTGTTTTCTGCTATGGAATCTATGAGCGCACAGCCTTGCTTTATCTTTCCCAGCCCAAGAGTTAGGGTGGCTTGTCCTTTCCAGAAGCTGAGCTTCAACTGGGGCACCTGCTACGTTTATATTTGTAAGTGCTTCCTGTTGAGGTTTAGTTTCTGTAAAATGAGCATCATGGCCTACCCAACCGGAGTATTTTCTACGAGTAAGTCAGTAAGCGTTACCTAGCATGTTTTCATATGCCCCGTTTATATTGTACACTAAGACTACGTGATGGGCCACGGGGGAAACCTCACCAGCAACCTTGTGTGCCTTTGGCAATGTGATCGTTACTAGTGCGTCTTTGTGGAGATGTCCTCGTGCTTCTGCGCACAACCTGAATCGGCGGTAAACGCAGTGGTGTCGTTTTGGAAAGCTGTCCATCATCCTGGTAAAAGGCGGGAATTCCCTTGCCTACTACGAGGGTGGACGGGGCGTGGCTCAGCGGGCGAAGCTTTCAGGTGATTCATAAAGGGAGAACCTTCTACTCTGTGTCTGCAGGAGAGGAAGATAGAACCCGCGCGTCACAGTCAGATACAGATTACGCTCCAGTACATCATCAATTCACCTCCAGGAAGGATTCTAGATTGTTTTCTGCTATGGAATCTATGAGCGCACAGCCTTGCTTTATCTTTGCCAAGCCCAAGTTAGGGTGGCTTGTCCTTTCCAGAAGCTGAGCTTCAACTGGTGCACCTGCTACGTTTATATTTGTAAGTGCTTCCTTTGAGGTTTAGTTTCTGTAAAATGAGCATCATGGCCTACCCAACCGGTGTTTTTTCTACGAGTAAGTCAGTAAGCGTTACCTAGCATGTTTTCATATGCCCCGTTTATATTGTACACTAAGACTACGTGATGGGCCACGGGGGAAACCTCACCAGCAACCTTGTGTGCCTTTGGCAATGTGATCGTTACTAGTGCGTCTTTGTGGAGATGTCCTCGTGCTTCTGCGCACAACCTGAATCGGCGGTAAACGCAGTGGTGTCGTTTTGGAAAGCTGTCCATCATCCTGGTAAAAGGCGGGAATTCCCTTGCCTACTACGAGGGTGGACAGGGCTTGGCTCAGCGGGCGGAGCTTACAGGTGATTCATAAAGGGAGAAAATTCTACTCTGTGTCTGCAGGAGAGGAAGATAGAACCCGCGCGTCACAGTCAGATACAGATTACGCTCCAGTACATCATCAATTCACCTCCAGGAAGGATTCTAGATTGTTTTCTGCTATGGAATCTATGAGCGCACAGCCTTGCTTTATCTTTCCCAGCCCAAGAGTTAGGGTGGCTTGTCCTTTCCAGAAGCTGAGCTTCAACTGGGGCACCTGCTACGTTTATATTTGTAAGTGCTTCCTGTTGAGGTTTAGTTTCTGTAAAATGAGCATCATGGCCTACCCAACGGAGTATTTTCTACGAGTAAGTCAGTAAGCGTTACCTAGCATGTTTTCATATGCCCCGTTTATATTGTACACTAAGACTACGTGATGGGCCTCGGGGTAAACGTCTCCAGCAACCTTGTGTGCCTTTGGCAATGTGATCGTTACTAGTGCGTCTTTGTGGAGATGTCCTCGTGCTTCTGCGCACAACCTGAATCGGCGGTAAACGCAGTGGTGTCGTTTTGGAAAGCTGTCCATCATCCTGGTAAAAGGCGGGAATTCCCTTGCCTACTACGAGGGTGGACGGGGCGTGGCTCAGCGGGCGGAGCTTTCAGGTGATTCATAAAGGGAGAACCTTCTACTCTGTGTCTGCAGGAGAGGAAGATAGAACCCGCGCGTCACAGTCAGATACAGATTACGCTCCAGTACATCATCAATTCACCTCCAGGAAGGATTCTAGATTGTTTTCTGCTATGGAATCTATGAGCGCACAGCCTTGCTTTATCTTTCCCAGCCCAAGAGTTAGGGTGGCTTGTCCTTTCCAGAAGCTGAGCTTCAACTGGGGCACCTGCTACGTTTATATTTGTAAGTGCTTCCTTTGAGGTTTAGTTTCTGTAAAATGAGCATCATGGCCTACCCAACCGGAGTATTTTCTACGAGTAAGTCAGTAAGCGTTACCTAGCATGTTTTCATATGCCCCGTTTATATTGTACACTAAGACTACGTGATGGGCCACGGGGGAAACCTCACCAGCAACCTTGTGTGCCTTTGGCAATGTGATCGTTACTAGTGCGTCTTTGTGGAGATGTCCTCGTGCTTCTGCGCACAACCTGAATCGGCGGTAAACGCAGTGGTGTCGTTTTGGAAAGCTGTCCATCATCCTGGTAAAAGGCGGGAATTCCCTTGCCTACTACGAGGGTGGACGGGGCGTGGCTCAGCGGGCGAAGCTTTCAGGTGATTCATAAAGGGAGAACCTTCTACTCTGTGTCTGCAGGAGAGGAAGATAGAACCCGCGCGTCACAGTCAGATACAGATTACGCTCCAGTACATCATCAATTCACCTCCAGGAAGGATTCTAGATTGTTTTCTGCTATGGAATCTATGAGCGCACAGCCTTGCTTTATCTTTGCCAAGCCCAAGTTAGGGTGGCTTGTCCTTTCCAGAAGCTGAGCTTCAACTGGTGCACCTGCTACGTTTATATTTGTAAGTGCTTCCTTTGAGGTTTAGTTTCTGTAAAATGAGCATCATGGCCTACCCAACCGGTGTTTTTTCTACGAGTAAGTCAGTAAGCGTTACCTAGCATGTTTTCATATGCCCCGTTTATATTGTACACTAAGACTACGTGATGGGCCACGGGGGAAACCTCACCAGCAACCTTGTGTGCCTTTGGCAATGTGATCGTTACTAGTGCGTCTTTGTGGAGATGTCCTCGTGCTTCTGCGCACAACCTGAATCGGCGGTAAACGCAGTGGTGTCGTTTTGGAAAGCTGTCCATCATCCTGGTAAAAGGCGGGAATTCCCTTGCCTACTACGAGGGTGGACGGGGCGTGGCTCAGCGGGCGGAGCTTACAGGTGATTCATAAAGGGAGAACCTTCTACTCTGTGTCTGCAGGAGAGGAAGATACAACCCGCGCGTCACAGTCAGATACAGATTACGCTCCAGTACATCATCAATTCACCTCCAGGAAGGATTCTAGATTGTTTTCTGCTATGGAATCTATGAGCGCACAGCCTTGCTTTATCTTTCCCAGCCCAAGAGTTAGGGTGGCTTGTCCTTTCCAGAAGCTGAGCTTCAACTGGGGCACCTGCTACGTTTATATTTGTAAGTGCTTCCTGTTGAGGTTTAGTTTCTGTAAAATGAGCATCATGGCCTACCCAACGGAGTATTTTCTACGAGTAAGTCAGTAAGCGTTACCTAGCATGTTTTCATATGCCCCGTTTATATTGTACACTAAGACTACGTGATGGGCCTCGGGGGAAACGTCTCCAGCAACCTTGTGTGCCTTTGGCAATGTGATCGTTACTAGTGCGTCTTTGTGGAGATGTCCTCGTGCTTCTGCGCACAACCTGAATCGGCGGTAAACGCAGTGGTGTCGTTTTGGAAAGCTGTCCATCATCCTGGTAAAAGGCGGGAATTCCCTTGCCTACTACGAGGGTGGACGGGGCGTGGCTCAGCGGGCGGAGCTTTCAGGTTATTCATAAAGGGAGAACCTTCTACTCTGTGTCTGCAGGAGAGGAAGATAGAACCCGCGCGTCACAGTCAGATACAGATTACGCTCCAGTACATCATCAATTCACCTCCAGGAAGGATTCTAGATTGTTTTCTGCTATGGAATCTATGAGCGCACAGCCTTGCTTTATCTTTCCCAGCCCAAGAGTTAGGGTGGCTTGTCCTTTCCAGAAGCTGAGCTTCAACTGGGGCACCTGCTACGTTTATATTTGTAAGTGCTTCCTGTTGAGGTTTAGTTTCTGTAAAATGAGCATCATGGCCTACCCAACCGGAGTATTTTCTACGAGTAAGTCAGTAAGCGTTACCTAGCATGTTTTCATATGCCCCGTTTATATTGTACACTAAGACTACGTGATGGGCCACGGGGGAAACCTCACCAGCAACCTTGTGTGCCTTTGGCAATGTGATCGTTACTAGTGCGTCTTTGTGGAGATGTCCTCGTGCTTCTGCGCACAACCTGAATCGGCGGTAAACGCAGTGGTGTCGTTTTGGAAAGCTGTCCATCATCCTGGTAAAAGGCGGGAATTCCCTTGCCTACTACGAGGGTGGACGGGGCGTGGCTCAGCGGGCGAAGCTTTCAGGTGATTCATAAAGGGAGAACCTTCTACTCTGTGTCTGCAGGAGAGGAAGATAGAACCCGCGCGTCACAGTCAGATACAGATTACGCTCCAGTACATCATCAATTCACCTCCAGGAAGGATTCTAGATTGTTTTCTGCTATGGAATCTATGAGCGCACAGCCTTGCTTTATCTTTGCCAAGCCCAAGTTAGGGTGGCTTGTCCTTTCCAGAAGCTGAGCTTCAACTGGTGCACCTGCTACGTTTATATTTGTAAGTGCTTCCTTTGAGGTTTAGTTTCTGTAAAATGAGCATCATGGCCTACCCAACCGGTGTTTTTTCTACGAGTAAGTCAGTAAGCGTTACCTAGCATGTTTTCATATGCCCCGTTTATATTGTACACTAAGACTACGTGATGGGCCACGGGGGAAACCTCACCAGCAACCTTGTGTGCCTTTGGCAATGTGATCGTTACTAGTGCGTCTTTGTGGAGATGTCCTCGTGCTTCTGCGCACAACCTGAATCGGCGGTAAACGCAGTGGTGTCGTTTTGGAAAGCTGTCCATCATCCTGGTAAAAGGCGGGAATTCCCTTGCCTACTACGAGGGTGGACGGGGCGTGGCTCAGCGGGCGAAGCTTTCAGGTGATTCATAAAGGGAGAACCTTCTACTCTGTGTCTGCAGGAGAGGAAGATAGAACCCGCGCGTCACAGTCAGATACAGATTACGCTCCAGTACATCATCAATTCACCTCCAGGAAGGATTCTAGATTGTTTTCTGCTATGGAATCTATGAGCGCACAGCCTTGCTTTATCTTTGCCAAGCCCAAGTTAGGGTGGCTTGTCCTTTCCAGAAGCTGAGCTTCAACTGGTGCACCTGCTACGTTTATATTTGTAAGTGCTTCCTTTGAGGTTTAGTTTCTGTAAAATGAGCATCATGGCCTACCCAACCGGTGTTTTTTCTACGAGTAAGTCAGTAAGCGTTACCTAGCATGTTTTCATATGCCCCGTTTATATTGTACACTAAGACTACGTGATGGGCCACGGGGGAAACCTCACCAGCAACCTTGTGTGCCTTTGGCAATGTGATCGTTACTAGTGCGTCTTTGTGGAGATGTCCTCGTGCTTCTGCGCACAACCTGAATCGGCGGTAAACGCAGTGGTGTCGTTTTGGAAAGCTGTCCATCATCCTGGTAAAAGGCGGGAATTCCCTTGCCTACTACGAGGGTGGACGGGGCTTGGCTCAGCGGGCGGAGCTTACAGGTGATTCATAAAGGGAGAAAATTCTACTCTGTGTCTGCAGGAGAGGAAGATAGAACCCGCGCGTCACAGTCAGATACAGATTACGCTCCAGTACATCATCAATTCACCTCCAGGAAGGATTCTAGATTGTTTTCTGCTATGGAATCTATGAGCGCACAGCCTTGCTTTATCTTTCCCAGCCCAAGAGTTAGGGTGGCTTGTCCTTTCCAGAAGCTGAGCTTCAACTGGGGCACCTGCTACGTTTATATTTGTAAGTGCTTCCTGTTGAGGTTTAGTTTCTGTAAAATGAGCATCATGGCCTACCCAACGGAGTATTTTCTACGAGTAAGTCAGTAAGCGTTACCTAGCATGTTTTCATATGCCCCGTTTATATTGTACACTAAGACTACGTGATGGGCCTCGGGGTAAACGTCTCCAGCAACCTTGTGTGCCTTTGGCAATGTGATCGTTACTAGTGCGTCTTTGTGGAGATGTCCTCGTGCTTCTGCGCACAACCTGAATCGGCGGTAAACGCAGTGGTGTCGTTTTGGAAAGCTGTCCATCATCCTGGTAAAAGGCGGGAATTCCCTTGCCTACTACGAGGGTGGACGGGGCGTGGCTCAGCGGGCGGAGCTTTCAGGTGATTCATAAAGGGAGAACCTTCTACTCTGTGTCTGCAGGAGAGGAAGATAGAACCCGCGCGTCACAGTCAGATACAGATTACGCTCCAGTACATCATCAATTCACCTCCAGGAAGGATTCTAGATTGTTTTCTGCTATGGAATCTATGAGCGCACAGCCTTGCTTTATCTTTCCCAGCCCAAGAGTTAGGGTGGCTTGTCCTTTCCAGAAGCTGAGCTTCAACTGGGGCACCTGCTACGTTTATATTTGTAAGTGCTTCCTTTGAGGTTTAGTTTCTGTAAAATGAGCATCATGGCCTACCCAACCGGAGTATTTTCTACGAGTAAGTCAGTAAGCGTTACCTAGCATGTTTTCATATGCCCCGTTTATATTGTACACTAAGACTACGTGATGGGCCACGGGGGAAACCTCACCAGCAACCTTGTGTGCCTTTGGCAATGTGATCGTTACTAGTGCGTCTTTGTGGAGATGTCCTCGTGCTTCTGCGCACAACCTGAATCGGCGGTAAACGCAGTGGTGTCGTTTTGGAAAGCTGTCCATCATCCTGGTAAAAGGCGGGAATTCCCTTGCCTACTACGAGGGTGGACGGGGCGTGGCTCAGCGGGCGAAGCTTTCAGGTGATTCATAAAGGGAGAACCTTCTACTCTGTGTCTGCAGGAGAGGAAGATAGAACCCGCGCGTCACAGTCAGATACAGATTACGCTCCAGTACATCATCAATTCACCTCCAGGAAGGATTCTAGATTGTTTTCTGCTATGGAATCTATGAGCGCACAGCCTTGCTTTATCTTTGCCAAGCCCAAGTTAGGGTGGCTTGTCCTTTCCAGAAGCTGAGCTTCAACTGGTGCACCTGCTACGTTTATATTTGTAAGTGCTTCCTTTGAGGTTTAGTTTCTGTAAAATGAGCATCATGGCCTACCCAACCGGTGTTTTTTCTACGAGTAAGTCAGTAAGCGTTACCTAGCATGTTTTCATATGCCCCGTTTATATTGTACACTAAGACTACGTGATGGGCCACGGGGGAAACCTCACCAGCAACCTTGTGTGCCTTTGGCAATGTGATCGTTACTAGTGCGTCTTTGTGGAGATGTCCTCGTGCTTCTGCGCACAACCTGAATCGGCGGTAAACGCAGTGGTGTCGTTTTGGAAAGCTGTCCATCATCCTGGTAAAAGGCGGGAATTCCCTTGCCTACTACGAGGGTGGACGGGGCGTGGCTCAGCGGGCGGAGCTTACAGGTGATTCATAAAGGGAGAACCTTCTACTCTGTGTCTGCAGGAGAGGAAGATACAACCCGCGCGTCACAGTCAGATACAGATTACGCTCCAGTACATCATCAATTCACCTCCAGGAAGGATTCTAGATTGTTTTCTGCTATGGAATCTATGAGCGCACAGCCTTGCTTTATCTTTGCCAAGCCCAAGTTAGGGTGGCTTGTCCTTTCCAGAAGCTGAGCTTCAACTGGTGCACCTGCTACGTTTATATTTGTAAGTGCTTCCTTTGAGGTTTAGTTTCTGTAAAATGAGCATCATGGCCTACCCAACCGGTGTTTTTTCTACGAGTAAGTCAGTAAGCGTTACCTAGCATGTTTTCATATGCCCCGTTTATATTGTACACTAAGACTACGTGATGGGCCACGGGGGAAACCTCACCAGCAACCTTGTGTGCCTTTGGCAATGTGATCGTTACTAGTGCGTCTTTGTGGAGATGTCCTCGTGCTTCTGCGCACAACCTGAATCGGCGGTAAACGCAGTGGTGTCGTTTTGGAAAGCTGTCCATCATCCTGGTAAAAGGCGGGAATTCCCTTGCCTACTACGAGGGTGGACGGGGCGTGGCTCAGCGGGCGGAGCTTACAGGTGATTCATAAAGGGAGAACCTTCTACTCTGTGTCTGCAGGAGAGGAAGATACAACCCGCGCGTCACAGTCAGATACAGATTACGCTCCAGTACATCATCAATTCACCTCCAGGAAGGATTCTAGATTGTTTTCTGCTATGGAATCTATGAGCGCACAGCCTTGCTTTATCTTTCCCAGCCCAAGAGTTAGGGTGGCTTGTCCTTTCCAGAAGCTGAGCTTCAACTGGGGCACCTGCTACGTTTATATTTGTAAGTGCTTCCTGTTGAGGTTTAGTTTCTGTAAAATGAGCATCATGGCCTACCCAACGGAGTATTTTCTACGAGTAAGTCAGTAAGCGTTACCTAGCATGTTTTCATATGCCCCGTTTATATTGTACACTAAGACTACGTGATGGGCCTCGGGGGAAACGTCTCCAGCAACCTTGTGTGCCTTTGGCAATGTGATCGTTACTAGTGCGTCTTTGTGGAGATGTCCTCGTGCTTCTGCGCACAACCTGAATCGGCGGTAAACGCAGTGGTGTCGTTTTGGAAAGCTGTCCATCATCCTGGTAAAAGGCGGGAATTCCCTTGCCTACTACGAGGGTGGACGGGGCGTGGCTCAGCGGGCGGAGCTTTCAGGTTATTCATAAAGGGAGAACCTTCTACTCTGTGTCTGCAGGAGAGGAAGATAGAACCCGCGCGTCACAGTCAGATACAGATTACGCTCCAGTACATCATCAATTCACCTCCAGGAAGGATTCTAGATTGTTTTCTGCTATGGAATCTATGAGCGCACAGCCTTGCTTTATCTTTCCCAGCCCAAGAGTTAGGGTGGCTTGTCCTTTCCAGAAGCTGAGCTTCAACTGGGGCACCTGCTACGTTTATATTTGTAAGTGCTTCCTGTTGAGGTTTAGTTTCTGTAAAATGAGCATCATGGCCTACCCAACCGGAGTATTTTCTACGAGTAAGTCAGTAAGCGTTACCTAGCATGTTTTCATATGCCCCGTTTATATTGTACACTAAGACTACGTGATGGGCCACGGGGGAAACCTCACCAGCAACCTTGTGTGCCTTTGGCAATGTGATCGTTACTAGTGCGTCTTTGTGGAGATGTCCTCGTGCTTCTGCGCACAACCTGAATCGGCGGTAAACGCAGTGGTGTCGTTTTGGAAAGCTGTCCATCATCCTGGTAAAAGGCGGGAATTCCCTTGCCTACTACGAGGGTG
Source organism: Pleurodeles waltl (assembly GCF_031143425.1). NCBI lineage: Eukaryota > Metazoa > Chordata > Amphibia > Caudata > Salamandridae > Pleurodeles > Pleurodeles waltl. The sequence goes on from NW_027149937.1 coordinate 68,491, forward strand.
GACGGGGCGTGGCTCAGCGGGCGAAGCTTTCAGGTGATTCATAAAGGGAGAACCTTCTACTCTGTGTCTGCAGGAGAGGAAGATAGAACCCGCGCGTCACAGTCAGATACAGATTACGCTCCAGTACATCATCAATTCACCTCCAGGAAGGATTCTAGATTGTTTTCTGCTATGGAATCTATGAGCGCACAGCCTTGCTTTATCTTTGCCAAGCCCAAGTTAGGGTGGCTTGTCCTTTCCAGAAGCTGAGCTTCAACTGGTGCACCTGCTACGTTTATATTTGTAAGTGCTTCCTTTGAGGTTTAGTTTCTGTAAAATGAGCATCATGGCCTACCCAACCGGTGTTTTTTCTACGAGTAAGTCAGTAAGCGTTACCTAGCATGTTTTCATATGCCCCGTTTATATTGTACACTAAGACTACGTGATGGGCCACGGGGGAAACCTCACCAGCAACCTTGTGTGCCTTTGGCAATGTGATCGTTACTAGTGCGTCTTTGTGGAGATGTCCTCGTGCTTCTGCGCACAACCTGAATCGGCGGTAAACGCAGTGGTGTCGTTTTGGAAAGCTGTCCATCATCCTGGTAAAAGGCGGGAATTCCCTTGCCTACTACGAGGGTGGACGGGGCTTGGCTCAGCGGGCGGAGCTTACAGGTGATTCATAAAGGGAGAACCTTCTACTCTGTGTCTGCAGGAGAGGAAGATAGAACCCGCGCGTCACAGTCAGATACAGATTACGCTCCAGTACATCATCAATTCACCTCCAGGAAGGATTCTAGATTGTTTTCTGCTATGGAATCTATGAGCGCACAGCCTTGCTTTATCTTTCCCAGCCCAAGAGTTAGGGTGGCTTGTCCTTTCCAGAAGCTGAGCTTCAACTGGGGCACCTGCTACGTTTATATTTGTAAGTGCTTCCTGTTGAGGTTTAGTTTCTGTAAAATGAGCATCATGGCCTACCCAACGGAGTATTTTCTACGAGTAAGTCAGTAAGCGTTACCTAGCATGTTTTCATATGCCCCGTTTATATTGTACACTAAGACTACGTGATGGGCCTCGGGGTAAACGTCTCCAGCAACCTTGTGTGCCTTTGGCAATGTGATCGTTACTAGTGCGTCTTTGTGGAGATGTCCTCGTGCTTCTGCGCACAACCTGAATCGGCGGTAAACGCAGTGGTGTCGTTTTGGAAAGCTGTCCATCATCCTGGTAAAAGGCGGGAATTCCCTTGCCTACTACGAGGGTGGACGGGGCGTGGCTCAGCGGGCGGAGCTTTCAGGTGATTCATAAAGGGAGAACCTTCTACTCTGTGTCTGCAGGAGAGGAAGATAGAACCCGCGCGTCACAGTCAGATACAGATTACGCTCCAGTACATCATCAATTCACCTCCAGGAAGGATTCTAGATTGTTTTCTGCTATGGAATCTATGAGCGCACAGCCTTGCTTTATCTTTCCCAGCCCAAGAGTTAGGGTGGCTTGTCCTTTCCAGAAGCTGAGCTTCAACTGGGGCACCTGCTACGTTTATATTTGTAAGTGCTTCCTTTGAGGTTTAGTTTCTGTAAAATGAGCATCATGGCCTACCCAACCGGTGTATTTTCTACGAGTAAGTCAGTAAGCGTTACCTAGCATGTTTTCATATGCCCCGTTTATATTGTACACTAAGACTACGTGATGGGCCACGGGGGAAACCTCACCAGCAACCTTGTGTGCCTTTGGCAATGTGATCGTTACTAGTGCGTCTTTGTGGAGATGTCCTCGTGCTTCTGCGCACAACCTGAATCGACGGTAAACGCAGTGGTGTCGTTTTGGAAAGCTGTCCATCATCCTGGTAAAAGGCGGGAATTCCCTTGCCTACTACGAGGGTGGACGGGGCGTGGCTCAGCGGGCGGAGCTTACAGGTGATTCATAAAGGGAGAACCTTCTACTCTGTGTCTGCAGGAGAGGAAGATAGAACCCGCGCGTCACAGTTAGATACAGATTACGCTCCAGTACATCATCAATTCACCTCCAGGAAGGATTCTAGATTGTTTTCTGCTATGGAATCTATGAGCGCACAGCCTTGCTTTATCTTTCCCAGCCCAAGAGTTAGGGTGGCTTGTCCTTTCCAGAAGCTGAGCTTCAACTGGGGCACCTGCTACGTTTATATTTGTAAGTGCTTCCTGTTGAGGTTTAGTTTCTGTAAAATGAGCATCATGGCCTACCCAACCGGAGTATTTTCTACGAGTAAGTCAGTAAGCGTTACCTAGCATGTTTTCATATGCCCCGTATATATTGTACCCTAAGACTAAGTGATGGGCCTCGGGGGAAACGTCTCCAGCAACCTTGTGTGCCTTTGGCAATGTGATCGTTACTAGTGCGTCTTTGTGGAGATGTCCTCGTGCTTCTGCGCACAACCTGAATCGGCGGTAAACGCAGTGGTGTCGTTTTGGAAAGCCGTCCATCATCCTGGTAAAAGGCGGGAATTCCCTTGCCTACTACGAGGGTGGACGGGGCGTGGCTCAGCGGGCGGAGCTTACAGGTGATTCATAAAGGGAGAACCTTCTACTCTGTGTCTGCAGGAGAGGAAGATAGAACCCGCGCGTCACAGTCAGATACAGATTACGCTCCAGTACATCATCAATTCACCTCCAGGAAGGATTCTAGATTGTTTTCTGCTATGGAATCTATGAGCGCACAGCCTTGCTTTATCTTTCCCAGCCCAAGAGTTAGGGTGGCTTGTCCTTTCCAGAAGCTGAGCTTCAACTGGGGCACCTGCTACGTTTATATTTGTAAGTGCTTCCTGTTGAGGTTTAGTTTCTGTAAAATGAGCATCATGGCCTACCCAACCGGAGTATTTTCTACGAGTAAGTCAGTAAGCGTTACCTAGCATGTTTTCATATGCCCCGTTTATATTGTACACTAAGACTACGTGATGGGCCACGGGGGAAACCTCACCAGCAACCTTGTGTGCCTTTGGCAATGTGATCGTTACTAGTGCGTCTTTGTGGAGATGTCCTCGTGCTTCTGCGCACCAACAACGCACGACCTGAATCGGCGGTAAACGCAGTGGTGTCGTTTTGGAAAGCTGTCCATCATCCTGGTAAAAGGCGGGAATTCCTTTGCCTACTACGAGGGTGGACGGGGCGTGGCTCAGCGGGCGGAGCTTACAGGTGATTCATAAAGGGAGAACCAGCTACTCTGTGTCTGCAGGAGAGGAAGATAGAACCCGCGCGTCACAGTCAGATACAGATTACGCTCCAGTACATCATCAATTCACCTCCAGGAAGGATTCTAGATTGTTTTCTGCTATGGAATCTATGAGCGCACAGCCTTGCTTTATCTTTCTCAGCCCAAGAGTTAGGGTGGCTTGTCCTTTCCAGAAGCTGAGCTTCAACTGGGGCACCTGCTACGTTTATATTTGTAAGTGCTTCCTGTTGAGGTTTAGTTTCTGTAAAATGAGCATCATGGCCTACCCAACCGGAGTATTTTCTACGAGTAAGTCAGTAAGCGTTACCTAGCATGTTTTCATATGCCCCGTGTATATTGTACCCTAAGACTAAGTAATGGGCCTCGGGGGAAACGTCTCCAGCAACCTTGTGTGCCTTTGGCAATGTGATCGTTACTAGTGCGTCTTTGTGGAGATGTCCTCGTGCTTCTGCGCACAACCTGAATCGGCGGTAAACGCAGTGGTGTCGTTTTGGAAAGCCGTCCATCATCCTGGTAAAAGGCGGGAATTCCCTTGCCTACTACGAGGGTGGACGGGGCGTGGCTCAGCGGGCGGAGCTTACAGGTGATTCATAAAGGGAGAACCTTCTACTCTGTGTCTGCAGGAGAGGAAGATAGAACCCGCGCGTCACAGTCAGATACAGATTACGCTCCAGTACATCATCAATTCACCTCCAGGAAGGATTCTAGATTGTTTTCTGCTATGGAATCTATGAGCGCACAGCCTTGCTTTATCTTTCCCAGCCCAAGAGTTAGGGTGGCTTGTCCTTTCCAGAAGCTGAGCTTCAACTGGGGCACCTGCTACGTTTATATTTGTAAGTGCTTCCTGTTGAGGTTTAGTTTCTGTAAAATGAGCATCATGGCCTACCCAACCGGAGTATTTTCTACGAGTAAGTCAGTAAGCGTTACCTAGCATGTTTTCATATGCCCCGTTTATATTGTACACTAAGACTACGTGATGGGCCACGGGGGAAACCTCACCAGCAACCTTGTGTGCCTTTGGCAATGTGATCGTTACTAGTGCGTCTTTGTGGAGATGTCCTCGTGCTTCTGCGCACAACCTGAATCGGCGGTAAACGCAGTGGTGTCGTTTTGGAAAGCTGTCCATCATCCTGGTAAAAGGCGGGAATTCCCTTGCCTACTACGAGGGTGGACGGGGCGTGGCTCAGCGGGCGAAGCTTTCAGGTGATTCATAAAGGGAGAACCTTCTACTCTGTGTCTGCAGGAGAGGAAGATAGAACCCGCGCGTCACAGTCAGATACAGATTACGCTCCAGTACATCATCAATTCACCTCCAGGAAGGATTCTAGATTGTTTTCTGCTATGGAATCTATGAGCGCACAGCCTTGCTTTATCTTTGCCAAGCCCAAGTTAGGGTGGCTTGTCCTTTCCAGAAGCTGAGCTTCAACTGGTGCACCTGCTACGTTTATATTTGTAAGTGCTTCCTTTGAGGTTTAGTTTCTGTAAAATGAGCATCATGGCCTACCCAACCGGTGTTTTTTCTACGAGTAAGTCAGTAAGCGTTACCTAGCATGTTTTCATATGCCCCGTTTATATTGTACACTAAGACTACGTGATGGGCCACGGGGGAAACCTCACCAGCAACCTTGTGTGCCTTTGGCAATGTGATCGTTACTAGTGCGTCTTTGTGGAGATGTCCTCGTGCTTCTGCGCACAACCTGAATCGGCGGTAAACGCAGTGGTGTCGTTTTGGAAAGCTGTCCATCATCCTGGTAAAAGGCGGGAATTCCCTTGCCTACTACGAGGGTGGACGGGGCTTGGCTCAGCGGGCGGAGCTTACAGGTGATTCATAAAGGGAGAACCTTCTACTCTGTGTCTGCAGGAGAGGAAGATAGAACCCGCGCGTCACAGTCAGATACAGATTACGCTCCAGTACATCATCAATTCACCTCCAGGAAGGATTCTAGATTGTTTTCTGCTATGGAATCTATGAGCGCACAGCCTTGCTTTATCTTTCCCAGCCCAAGAGTTAGGGTGGCTTGTCCTTTCCAGAAGCTGAGCTTCAACTGGGGCACCTGCTACGTTTATATTTGTAAGTGCTTCCTGTTGAGGTTTAGTTTCTGTAAAATGAGCATCATGGCCTACCCAACGGAGTATTTTCTACGAGTAAGTCAGTAAGCATTACCTAGCATGTTTTCATATGCCCCGTTTATATTGTACACTAAGACTACGTGATGGGCCTCGGGGGAAACGTCTCCAGCAACCTTGTGTGCCTTTGGCAATGTGATCGTTACTAGTGCGTCTTTGTGGAGATGTCCTCGTGCTTCTGCGCACAACCTGAATCGGCGGTAAACGCAGTGGTGTCGTTTTGGAAAGCTGTCCATCATCCTGGTAAAAGGCGGGAATTCCCTTGCCTACTACGAGGGTGGACGGGGCGTGGCTCAGCGGGCGGAGCTTTCAGGTGATTCATAAAGGGAGAACCTTCTACTCTGTGTCTGCAGGAGAGGAAGATAGAACCCGCGCGTCACAGTCAGATACAGATTACGCTCCAGTACATCATCAATTCACCTCCAGGAAGGATTCTAGATTGTTTTCTGCTATGGAATCTATGAGCGCACAGCCTTGCTTTATCTTTCCCAGCCCAAGAGTTAGGGTGGCTTGTCCTTTCCAGAAGCTGAGCTTCAACTGGGGCACCTGCTACGTTTATATTTGTAAGTGCTTCCTTTGAGGTTTAGTTTCTGTAAAATGAGCATCATGGCCTACCCAACCGGTGTATTTTCTACGAGTAAGTCAGTAAGCGTTACCTAGCATGTTTTCATATGCCCCGTTTATATTGTACACTAAGACTACGTGATGGGCCACGGGGGAAACCTCACCAGCAACCTTGTGTGCCTTTGGCAATGTGATCGTTACTAGTGCGTCTTTGTGGAGATGTCCTCGTGCTTCTGCGCACAACCTGAATCGGCGGTAAACGCAGTGGTGTCGTTTTGGAAAGCTGTCCATCATCCTGGTAAAAGGCGGGAATTCCCTTGCCTACTACGAGGGTGGACGGGGCGTGGCTCAGCGGGCGGAGCTTACAGGTGATTCATAAAGGGAGAACCTTCTACTCTGTGTCTGCAGGAGAGGAAGATAGAACCCGCGCGTCACAGTTAGATACAGATTACGCTCCAGTACATCATCAATTCACCTCCAGGAAGGATTCTAGATTGTTTTCTGCTATGGAATCTATGAGCGCACAGCCTTGCTTTATCTTTCCCAGCCCAAGAGTTAGGGTGGCTTGTCCTTTCCAGAAGCTGAGCTTCAACTGGGGCACCTGCTACGTTTATATTTGTAAGTGCTTCCTGTTGAGGTTTAGTTTCTGTAAAATGAGCATCATGGCCTACCCAACCGGAGTATTTTCTACGAGTAAGTCAGTAAGCGTTACCTAGCATGTTTTCATATGCCCCGTATATATTGTACCCTAAGACTAAGTGATGGGCCTCGGGGGAAACGTCTCCAGCAACCTTGTGTGCCTTTGGCAATGTGATCGTTACTAGTGCGTCTTTGTGGAGATGTCCTCGTGCTTCTGCGCACAACCTGAATCGGCGGTAAACGCAGTGGTGTCGTTTTGGAAAGCCGTCCATCATCCTGGTAAAAGGCGGGAATTCCCTTGCCTACTACGAGGGTGGACGGGGCGTGGCTCAGCGGGCGGAGCTTACAGGTGATTCATAAAGGGAGAACCTTCTACTCTGTGTCTGCAGGAGAGGAAGATAGAACCCGCGCGTCACAGTCAGATACAGATTACGCTCCAGTACATCATCAATTCACCTCCAGGAAGGATTCTAGATTGTTTTCTGCTATGGAATCTATGAGCGCACAGCCTTGCTTTATCTTTCCCAGCCCAAGAGTTAGGGTGGCTTGTCCTTTCCAGAAGCTGAGCTTCAACTGGGGCACCTGCTACGTTTATATTTGTAAGTGCTTCCTGTTGAGGTTTAGTTTCTGTAAAATGAGCATCATGGCCTACCCAACCGGAGTATTTTCTACGAGTAAGTCAGTAAGCGTTACCTAGCATGTTTTCATATGCCCCGTTTATATTGTACACTAAGACTACGTGATGGGCCACGGGGGAAACCTCACCAGCAACCTTGTGTGCCTTTGGCAATGTGATCGTTACTAGTGCGTCTTTGTGGAGATGTCCTCGTGCTTCTGCGCACAACCTGAATCGGCGGTAAACGCAGTGGTGTCGTTTTGGAAAGCTGTCCATCATCCTGGTAAAAGGCGGGAATTCCCTTGCCTACTACGAGGGTGGACGGGGCGTGGCTCAGCGGGCGAAGCTTTCAGGTGATTCATAAAGGGAGAACCTTCTACTCTGTGTCTGCAGGAGAGGAAGATAGAACCCGCGCGTCACAGTCAGATACAGATTACGCTCCAGTACATCATCAATTCACCTCCAGGAAGGATTCTAGATTGTTTTCTGCTATGGAATCTATGAGCGCACAGCCTTGCTTTATCTTTGCCAAGCCCAAGTTAGGGTGGCTTGTCCTTTCCAGAAGCTGAGCTTCAACTGGTGCACCTGCTACGTTTATATTTGTAAGTGCTTCCTTTGAGGTTTAGTTTCTGTAAAATGAGCATCATGGCCTACCCAACCGGAGTATTTTCTACGAGTAAGTCAGTAAGCGTTACCTAGCATGTTTTCATATGCCCCGTTTATATTGTACACTAAGACTACGTGATGGGCCACGGGGGAAACCTCACCAGCAACCTTGTGTGCCTTTGGCAATGTGATCGTTACTAGTGCGTCTTTGTGGAGATGTCCTCGTGCTTCTGCGCACCAACAACGCACGACCTGAATCGGCGGTAAACGCAGTGGTGTCGTTTTGGAAAGCTGTCCATCATCCTGGTAAAAGGCGGGAATTCCTTTGCCTACTACGAGGGTGGACGGGGCGTGGCTCAGCGGGCGGAGCTTACAGGTGATTCATAAAGGGAGAACCAGCTACTCTGTGTCTGCAGGAGAGGAAGATAGAACCCGCGCGTCACAGTCAGATACAGATTACGCTCCAGTACATCATCAATTCACCTCCAGGAAGGATTCTAGATTGTTTTCTGCTATGGAATCTATGAGCGCACAGCCTTGCTTTATCTTTGCCAAGCCCAAGTTAGGGTGGCTTGTCCTTTCCAGAAGCTGAGCTTCAACTGGTGCACCTGCTACGTTTATATTTGTAAGTGCTTCCTTTGAGGTTTAGTTTCTGTAAAATGAGCATCATGGCCTACCCAACCGGTGTTTTTTCTACGAGTAAGTCAGTAAGCGTTACCTAGCATGTTTTCATATGCCCCGTTTATATTGTACACTAAGACTACGTGATGGGCCACGGGGGAAACCTCACCAGCAACCTTGTGTGCCTTTGGCAATGTGATCGTTACTAGTGCGTCTTTGTGGAGATGTCCTCGTGCTTCTGCGCACAACCTGAATCGGCGGTAAACGCAGTGGTGTCGTTTTGGAAAGCTGTCCATCATCCTGGTAAAAGGCGGGAATTCCCTTGCCTACTACGAGGGTGGACGGGGCTTGGCTCAGCGGGCGGAGCTTACAGGTGATTCATAAAGGGAGAACCTTCTACTCTGTGTCTGCAGGAGAGGAAGATAGAACCCGCGCGTCACAGTCAGATACAGATTACGCTCCAGTACATCATCAATTCACCTCCAGGAAGGATTCTAGATTGTTTTCTGCTATGGAATCTATGAGCGCACAGCCTTGCTTTATCTTTCCCAGCCCAAGAGTTAGGGTGGCTTGTCCTTTCCAGAAGCTGAGCTTCAACTGGGGCACCTGCTACGTTTATATTTGTAAGTGCTTCCTGTTGAGGTTTAGTTTCTGTAAAATGAGCATCATGGCCTACCCAACGGAGTATTTTCTACGAGTAAGTCAGTAAGCGTTACCTAGCATGTTTTCATATGCCCCGTTTATATTGTACACTAAGACTACGTGATGGGCCTCGGGGTAAACGTCTCCAGCAACCTTGTGTGCCTTTGGCAATGTGATCGTTACTAGTGCGTCTTTGTGGAGATGTCCTCGTGCTTCTGCGCACAACCTGAATCGGCGGTAAACGCAGTGGTGTCGTTTTGGAAAGCTGTCCATCATCCTGGTAAAAGGCGGGAATTCCCTTGCCTACTACGAGGGTGGACGGGGCGTGGCTCAGCGGGCGGAGCTTTCAGGTGATTCATAAAGGGAGAACCTTCTACTCTGTGTCTGCAGGAGAGGAAGATAGAACCCGCGCGTCACAGTCAGATACAGATTACGCTCCAGTACATCATCAATTCACCTCCAGGAAGGATTCTAGATTGTTTTCTGCTATGGAATCTATGAGCGCACAGCCTTGCTTTATCTTTCCCAGCCCAAGAGTTAGGGTGGCTTGTCCTTTCCAGAAGCTGAGCTTCAACTGGGGCACCTGCTACGTTTATATTTGTAAGTGCTTCCTTTGAGGTTTAGTTTCTGTAAAATGAGCATCATGGCCTACCCAACCGGTGTATTTTCTACGAGTAAGTCAGTAAGCGTTACCTAGCATGTTTTCATATGCCCCGTTTATATTGTACACTAAGACTACGTGATGGGCCACGGGGGAAACCTCACCAGCAACCTTGTGTGCCTTTGGCAATGTGATCGTTACTAGTGCGTCTTTGTGGAGATGTCCTCGTGCTTCTGCGCACAACCTGAATCGACGGTAAACGCAGTGGTGTCGTTTTGGAAAGCTGTCCATCATCCTGGTAAAAGGCGGGAATTCCCTTGCCTACTACGAGGGTGGACGGGGCGTGGCTCAGCGGGCGGAGCTTACAGGTGATTCATAAAGGGAGAACCTTCTACTCTGTGTCTGCAGGAGAGGAAGATAGAACCCGCGCGTCACAGTTAGATACAGATTACGCTCCAGTACATCATCAATTCACCTCCAGGAAGGATTCTAGATTGTTTTCTGCTATGGAATCTATGAGCGCACAGCCTTGCTTTATCTTTCCCAGCCCAAGAGTTAGGGTGGCTTGTCCTTTCCAGAAGCTGAGCTTCAACTGGGGCACCTGCTACGTTTATATTTGTAAGTGCTTCCTGTTGAGGTTTAGTTTCTGTAAAATGAGCATCATGGCCTACCCAACCGGAGTATTTTCTACGAGTAAGTCAGTAAGCGTTACCTAGCATGTTTTCATATGCCCCGTATATATTGTACCCTAAGACTAAGTGATGGGCCTCGGGGGAAACGTCTCCAGCAACCTTGTGTGCCTTTGGCAATGTGATCGTTACTAGTGCGTCTTTGTGGAGATGTCCTCGTGCTTCTGCGCACAACCTGAATCGGCGGTAAACGCAGTGGTGTCGTTTTGGAAAGCCGTCCATCATCCTGGTAAAAGGCGGGAATTCCCTTGCCTACTACGAGGGTGGACGGGGCGTGGCTCAGCGGGCGGAGCTTACAGGTGATTCATAAAGGGAGAACCTTCTACTCTGTGTCTGCAGGAGAGGAAGATAGAACCCGCGCGTCACAGTCAGATACAGATTACGCTCCAGTACATCATCAATTCACCTCCAGGAAGGATTCTAGATTGTTTTCTGCTATGGAATCTATGAGCGCACAGCCTTGCTTTATCTTTCCCAGCCCAAGAGTTAGGGTGGCTTGTCCTTTCCAGAAGCTGAGCTTCAACTGGGGCACCTGCTACGTTTATATTTGTAAGTGCTTCCTGTTGAGGTTTAGTTTCTGTAAAATGAGCATCATGGCCTACCCAACCGGAGTATTTTCTACGAGTAAGTCAGTAAGCGTTACCTAGCATGTTTTCATATGCCCCGTTTATATTGTACACTAAGACTACGTGATGGGCCACGGGGGAAACCTCACCAGCAACCTTGTGTGCCTTTGGCAATGTGATCGTTACTAGTGCGTCTTTGTGGAGATGTCCTCGTGCTTCTGCGCACCAACAACGCACGACCTGAATCGGCGGTAAACGCAGTGGTGTCGTTTTGGAAAGCTGTCCATCATCCTGGTAAAAGGCGGGAATTCCTTTGCCTACTACGAGGGTGGACGGGGCGTGGCTCAGCGGGCGGAGCTTACAGGTGATTCATAAAGGGAGAACCAGCTACTCTGTGTCTGCAGGAGAGGAAGATAGAACCCGCGCGTCACAGTCAGATACAGATTACGCTCCAGTACATCATCAATTCACCTCCAGGAAGGATTCTAGATTGTTTTCTGCTATGGAATCTATGAGCGCACAGCCTTGCTTTATCTTTCTCAGCCCAAGAGTTAGGGTGGCTTGTCCTTTCCAGAAGCTGAGCTTCAACTGGGGCACCTGCTACGTTTATATTTGTAAGTGCTTCCTGTTGAGGTTTAGTTTCTGTAAAATGAGCATCATGGCCTACCCAACCGGAGTATTTTCTACGAGTAAGTCAGTAAGCGTTACCTAGCATGTTTTCATATGCCCCGTGTATATTGTACCCTAAGACTAAGTAATGGGCCTCGGGGGAAACGTCTCCAGCAACCTTGTGTGCCTTTGGCAATGTGATCGTTACTAGTGCGTCTTTGTGGAGATGTCCTCGTGCTTCTGCGCACAACCTGAATCGGCGGTAAACGCAGTGGTGTCGTTTTGGAAAGCCGTCCATCATCCTGGTAAAAGGCGGGAATTCCCTTGCCTACTACGAGGGTGGACGGGGCGTGGCTCAGCGGGCGGAGCTTACAGGTGATTCATAAAGGGAGAACCTTCTACTCTGTGTCTGCAGGAGAGGAAGATAGAACCCGCGCGTCACAGTCAGATACAGATTACGCTCCAGTACATCATCAATTCACCTCCAGGAAGGATTCTAGATTGTTTTCTGCTATGGAATCTATGAGCGCACAGCCGTGCTTTATCTTTCCCAGCCCAAGAGTTAGGGTGGCTTGTCCTTTCCAGAAGCTGAGCTTCAACTGGGGCACCTGCTACGTTTATATTTGTAAGTGCTTCCTGTTGAGGTTTAGTTTCTGTAAAATGAGCATCATGGCCTACCCAACCGGAGTATTTTCTACGAGTAAGTCAGTAAGCGTTACCTAGCATGTTTTCATATGCCCCGTTTATATTGTACACTAAGACTACGTGATGGGCCACGGGGGAAACCTCACCAGCAACCTTGTGTGCCTTTGGCAATGTGATCGTTACTAGTGCGTCTTTGTGGAGATGTCCTCGTGCTTCTGCGCACAACCTGAATCGGCGGTAAACGCAGTGGTGTCGTTTTGGAAAGCTGTCCATCATCCTGGTAAAAGGCGGGAATTCCCTTGCCTACTACGAGGGTGGACGGGGCGTGGCTCAGCGGGCGAAGCTTTCAGGTGATTCATAAAGGGAGAACCTTCTACTCTGTGTCTGCAGGAGAGGAAGATAGAACCCGCGCGTCACAGTCAGATACAGATTACGCTCCAGTACATCATCAATTCACCTCCAGGAAGGATTCTAGATTGTTTTCTGCTATGGAATCTATGAGCGCACAGCCTTGCTTTATCTTTGCCAAGCCCAAGTTAGGGTGGCTTGTCCTTTCCAGAAGCTGAGCTTCAACTGGTGCACCTGCTACGTTTATATTTGTAAGTGCTTCCTTTGAGGTTTAGTTTCTGTAAAATGAGCATCATGGCCTACCCAACCGGTGTTTTTTCTACGAGTAAGTCAGTAAGCGTTACCTAGCATGTTTTCATATGCCCCGTTTATATTGTACACTAAGACTACGTGATGGGCCACGGGGGAAACCTCACCAGCAACCTTGTGTGCCTTTGGCAATGTGATCGTTACTAGTGCGTCTTTGTGGAGATGTCCTCGTGCTTCTGCGCACAACCTGAATCGGCGGTAAACGCAGTGGTGTCGTTTTGGAAAGCTGTCCATCATCCTGGTAAAAGGCGGGAATTCCCTTGCCTACTACGAGGGTGGACGGGGCTTGGCTCAGCGGGCGGAGCTTACAGGTGATTCATAAAGGGAGAACCTTCTACTCTGTGTCTGCAGGAGAGGAAGATAGAACCCGCGCGTCACAGTCAGATACAGATTACGCTCCAGTACATCATCAATTCACCTCCAGGAAGGATTCTAGATTGTTTTCTGCTATGGAATCTATGAGCGCACAGCCTTGCTTTATCTTTCCCAGCCCAAGAGTTAGGGTGGCTTGTCCTTTCCAGAAGCTGAGCTTCAACTGGGGCACCTGCTACGTTTATATTTGTAAGTGCTTCCTGTTGAGGTTTAGTTTCTGTAAAATGAGCATCATGGCCTACCCAACGGAGTATTTTCTACGAGTAAGTCAGTAAGCATTACCTAGCATGTTTTCATATGCCCCGTTTATATTGTACACTAAGACTACGTGATGGGCCTCGGGGGAAACGTCTCCAGCAACCTTGTGTGCCTTTGGCAATGTGATCGTTACTAGTGCGTCTTTGTGGAGATGTCCTCGTGCTTCTGCGCACAACCTGAATCGGCGGTAAACGCAGTGGTGTCGTTTTGGAAAGCTGTCCATCATCCTGGTAAAAGGCGGGAATTCCCTTGCCTACTACGAGGGTGGACGGGGCGTGGCTCAGCGGGCGGAGCTTTCAGGTGATTCATAAAGGGAGAACCTTCTACTCTGTGTCTGCAGGAGAGGAAGATAGAACCCGCGCGTCACAGTCAGATACAGATTACGCTCCAGTACATCATCAATTCACCTCCAGGAAGGATTCTAGATTGTTTTCTGCTATGGAATCTATGAGCGCACAGCCTTGCTTTATCTTTCCCAGCCCAAGAGTTAGGGTGGCTTGTCCTTTCCAGAAGCTGAGCTTCAACTGGGGCACCTGCTACGTTTATATTTGTAAGTGCTTCCTTTGAGGTTTAGTTTCTGTAAAATGAGCATCATGGCCTACCCAACCGGTGTATTTTCTACGAGTAAGTCAGTAAGCGTTACCTAGCATGTTTTCATATGCCCCGTTTATATTGTACACTAAGACTACGTGATGGGCCACGGGGGAAACCTCACCAGCAACCTTGTGTGCCTTTGGCAATGTGATCGTTACTAGTGCGTCTTTGTGGAGATGTCCTCGTGCTTCTGCGCACAACCTGAATCGGCGGTAAACGCAGTGGTGTCGTTTTGGAAAGCTGTCCATCATCCTGGTAAAAGGCGGGAATTCCCTTGCCTACTACGAGGGTGGACGGGGCGTGGCTCAGCGGGCGGAGCTTACAGGTGATTCATAAAGGGAGAACCTTCTACTCTGTGTCTGCAGGAGAGGAAGATAGAACCCGCGCGTCACAGTTAGATACAGATTACGCTCCAGTACATCATCAATTCACCTCCAGGAAGGATTCTAGATTGTTTTCTGCTATGGAATCTATGAGCGCACAGCCTTGCTTTATCTTTCCCAGCCCAAGAGTTAGGGTGGCTTGTCCTTTCCAGAAGCTGAGCTTCAACTGGGGCACCTGCTACGTTTATATTTGTAAGTGCTTCCTGTTGAGGTTTAGTTTCTGTAAAATGAGCATCATGGCCTACCCAACCGGAGTATTTTCTACGAGTAAGTCAGTAAGCGTTACCTAGCATGTTTTCATATGCCCCGTATATATTGTACCCTAAGACTAAGTGATGGGCCTCGGGGGAAACGTCTCCAGCAACCTTGTGTGCCTTTGGCAATGTGATCGTTACTAGTGCGTCTTTGTGGAGATGTCCTCGTGCTTCTGCGCACAACCTGAATCGGCGGTAAACGCAGTGGTGTCGTTTTGGAAAGCCGTCCATCATCCTGGTAAAAGGCGGGAATTCCCTTGCCTACTACGAGGGTGGACGGGGCGTGGCTCAGCGGGCGGAGCTTACAGGTGATTCATAAAGGGAGAACCTTCTACTCTGTGTCTGCAGGAGAGGAAGATAGAACCCGCGCGTCACAGTCAGATACAGATTACGCTCCAGTACATCATCAATTCACCTCCAGGAAGGATTCTAGATTGTTTTCTGCTATGGAATCTATGAGCGCACAGCCTTGCTTTATCTTTCCCAGCCCAAGAGTTAGGGTGGCTTGTCCTTTCCAGAAGCTGAGCTTCAACTGGGGCACCTGCTACGTTTATATTTGTAAGTGCTTCCTGTTGAGGTTTAGTTTCTGTAAAATGAGCATCATGGCCTACCCAACCGGAGTATTTTCTACGAGTAAGTCAGTAAGCGTTACCTAGCATGTTTTCATATGCCCCGTTTATATTGTACACTAAGACTACGTGATGGGCCACGGGGGAAACCTCACCAGCAACCTTGTGTGCCTTTGGCAATGTGATCGTTACTAGTGCGTCTTTGTGGAGATGTCCTCGTGCTTCTGCGCACAACCTGAATCGGCGGTAAACGCAGTGGTGTCGTTTTGGAAAGCTGTCCATCATCCTGGTAAAAGGCGGGAATTCCCTTGCCTACTACGAGGG
Source organism: Pleurodeles waltl (assembly GCF_031143425.1). Taxonomy (NCBI): domain Eukaryota; kingdom Metazoa; phylum Chordata; class Amphibia; order Caudata; family Salamandridae; genus Pleurodeles; species Pleurodeles waltl. The sequence continues at coordinate 84,004 of NW_027149937.1, forward strand.
TGGACGGGGCGTGGCTCAGCGGGCGAAGCTTTCAGGTGATTCATAAAGGGAGAACCTTCTACTCTGTGTCTGCAGGAGAGGAAGATAGAACCCGCGCGTCACAGTCAGATACAGATTACGCTCCAGTACATCATCAATTCACCTCCAGGAAGGATTCTAGATTGTTTTCTGCTATGGAATCTATGAGCGCACAGCCTTGCTTTATCTTTGCCAAGCCCAAGTTAGGGTGGCTTGTCCTTTCCAGAAGCTGAGCTTCAACTGGTGCACCTGCTACGTTTATATTTGTAAGTGCTTCCTTTGAGGTTTAGTTTCTGTAAAATGAGCATCATGGCCTACCCAACCGGAGTATTTTCTACGAGTAAGTCAGTAAGCGTTACCTAGCATGTTTTCATATGCCCCGTTTATATTGTACACTAAGACTACGTGATGGGCCACGGGGGAAACCTCACCAGCAACCTTGTGTGCCTTTGGCAATGTGATCGTTACTAGTGCGTCTTTGTGGAGATGTCCTCGTGCTTCTGCGCACCAACAACGCACGACCTGAATCGGCGGTAAACGCAGTGGTGTCGTTTTGGAAAGCTGTCCATCATCCTGGTAAAAGGCGGGAATTCCTTTGCCTACTACGAGGGTGGACGGGGCGTGGCTCAGCGGGCGGAGCTTACAGGTGATTCATAAAGGGAGAACCAGCTACTCTGTGTCTGCAGGAGAGGAAGATAGAACCCGCGCGTCACAGTCAGATACAGATTACGCTCCAGTACATCATCAATTCACCTCCAGGAAGGATTCTAGATTGTTTTCTGCTATGGAATCTATGAGCGCACAGCCTTGCTTTATCTTTCTCAGCCCAAGAGTTAGGGTGGCTTGTCCTTTCCAGAAGCTGAGCTTCAACTGGGGCACCTGCTACGTTTATATTTGTAAGTGCTTCCTGTTGAGGTTTAGTTTCTGTAAAATGAGCATCATGGCCTACCCAACCGGAGTATTTTCTACGAGTAAGTCAGTAAGCGTTACCTAGCATGTTTTCATATGCCCCGTGTATATTGTACCCTAAGACTAAGTGATGGGCCTCGGGGGAAACGTCTCCAGCAACCTTGTGTGCCTTTGGCAATGTGATCGTTACTAGTGCGTCTTTGTGGAGATGTCCTCGTGCTTCTGCGCACAACCTGAATCGGCGGTAAACGCAGTGGTGTCGTTTTGGAAAGCCGTCCATCATCCTGGTAAAAGGCGGGAATTCCCTTGCCTACTACGAGGGTGGACGGGGCGTGGCTCAGCGGGCGGAGCTTACAGGTGATTCATAAAGGGAGAACCTTCTACTCTGTGTCTGCAGGAGAGGAAGATAGAACCCGCGCGTCACAGTCAGATACAGATTACGCTCCAGTACATCATCAATTCACCTCCAGGAAGGATTCTAGATTGTTTTCTGCTATGGAATCTATGAGCGCACAGCCTTGCTTTATCTTTCCCAGCCCAAGAGTTAGGGTGGCTTGTCCTTTCCAGAAGCTGAGCTTCAACTGGGGCACCTGCTACGTTTATATTTGTAAGTGCTTCCTGTTGAGGTTTAGTTTCTGTAAAATGAGCATCATGGCCTACCCAACGGAGTATTTTCTACGAGTAAGTCAGTAAGCGTTACCTAGCATGTTTTCATATGCCCCGTTTATATTGTACACTAAGACTACGTGATGGGCCTCGGGGTAAACGTCTCCAGCAACCTTGTGTGCCTTTGGCAATGTGATCGTTACTAGTGCGTCTTTGTGGAGATGTCCTCGTGCTTCTGCGCACAACCTGAATCGGCGGTAAACGCAGTGGTGTCGTTTTGGAAAGCTGTCCATCATCCTGGTAAAAGGCGGGAATTCCCTTGCCTACTACGAGGGTGGACGGGGCGTGGCTCAGCGGGCGGAGCTTTCAGGTGATTCATAAAGGGAGAACCTTCTACTCTGTGTCTGCAGGAGAGGAAGATAGAACCCGCGCGTCACAGTCAGATACAGATTACGCTCCAGTACATCATCAATTCACCTCCAGGAAGGATTCTAGATTGTTTTCTGCTATGGAATCTATGAGCGCACAGCCTTGCTTTATCTTTCCCAGCCCAAGAGTTAGGGTGGCTTGTCCTTTCCAGAAGCTGAGCTTCAACTGGGGCACCTGCTACGTTTATATTTGTAAGTGCTTCCTTTGAGGTTTAGTTTCTGTAAAATGAGCATCATGGCCTACCCAACCGGAGTATTTTCTACGAGTAAGTCAGTAAGCGTTACCTAGCATGTTTTCATATGCCCCGTTTATATTGTACACTAAGACTACGTGATGGGCCACGGGGGAAACCTCACCAGCAACCTTGTGTGCCTTTGGCAATGTGATCGTTACTAGTGCGTCTTTGTGGAGATGTCCTCGTGCTTCTGCGCACAACCTGAATCGGCGGTAAACGCAGTGGTGTCGTTTTGGAAAGCTGTCCATCATCCTGGTAAAAGGCGGGAATTCCCTTGCCTACTACGAGGGTGGACGGGGCGTGGCTCAGCGGGCGAAGCTTTCAGGTGATTCATAAAGGGAGAACCTTCTACTCTGTGTCTGCAGGAGAGGAAGATAGAACCCGCGCGTCACAGTCAGATACAGATTACGCTCCAGTACATCATCAATTCACCTCCAGGAAGGATTCTAGATTGTTTTCTGCTATGGAATCTATGAGCGCACAGCCTTGCTTTATCTTTGCCAAGCCCAAGTTAGGGTGGCTTGTCCTTTCCAGAAGCTGAGCTTCAACTGGTGCACCTGCTACGTTTATATTTGTAAGTGCTTCCTTTGAGGTTTAGTTTCTGTAAAATGAGCATCATGGCCTACCCAACCGGTGTTTTTTCTACGAGTAAGTCAGTAAGCGTTACCTAGCATGTTTTCATATGCCCCGTTTATATTGTACACTAAGACTACGTGATGGGCCACGGGGGAAACCTCACCAGCAACCTTGTGTGCCTTTGGCAATGTGATCGTTACTAGTGCGTCTTTGTGGAGATGTCCTCGTGCTTCTGCGCACAACCTGAATCGGCGGTAAACGCAGTGGTGTCGTTTTGGAAAGCTGTCCATCATCCTGGTAAAAGGCGGGAATTCCCTTGCCTACTACGAGGGTGGACGGGGCGTGGCTCAGCGGGCGGAGCTTACAGGTGATTCATAAAGGGAGAACCTTCTACTCTGTGTCTGCAGGAGAGGAAGATACAACCCGCGCGTCACAGTCAGATACAGATTACGCTCCAGTACATCATCAATTCACCTCCAGGAAGGATTCTAGATTGTTTTCTGCTATGGAATCTATGAGCGCACAGCCTTGCTTTATCTTTGCCAAGCCCAAGTTAGGGTGGCTTGTCCTTTCCAGAAGCTGAGCTTCAACTGGTGCACCTGCTACGTTTATATTTGTAAGTGCTTCCTTTGAGGTTTAGTTTCTGTAAAATGAGCATCATGGCCTACCCAACCGGTGTTTTTTCTACGAGTAAGTCAGTAAGCGTTACCTAGCATGTTTTCATATGCCCCGTTTATATTGTACACTAAGACTACGTGATGGGCCACGGGGGAAACCTCACCAGCAACCTTGTGTGCCTTTGGCAATGTGATCGTTACTAGTGCGTCTTTGTGGAGATGTCCTCGTGCTTCTGCGCACAACCTGAATCGGCGGTAAACGCAGTGGTGTCGTTTTGGAAAGCTGTCCATCATCCTGGTAAAAGGCGGGAATTCCCTTGCCTACTACGAGGGTGGACGGGGCGTGGCTCAGCGGGCGGAGCTTACAGGTGATTCATAAAGGGAGAACCTTCTACTCTGTGTCTGCAGGAGAGGAAGATACAACCCGCGCGTCACAGTCAGATACAGATTACGCTCCAGTACATCATCAATTCACCTCCAGGAAGGATTCTAGATTGTTTTCTGCTATGGAATCTATGAGCGCACAGCCTTGCTTTATCTTTCCCAGCCCAAGAGTTAGGGTGGCTTGTCCTTTCCAGAAGCTGAGCTTCAACTGGGGCACCTGCTACGTTTATATTTGTAAGTGCTTCCTGTTGAGGTTTAGTTTCTGTAAAATGAGCATCATGGCCTACCCAACGGAGTATTTTCTACGAGTAAGTCAGTAAGCGTTACCTAGCATGTTTTCATATGCCCCGTTTATATTGTACACTAAGACTACGTGATGGGCCTCGGGGGAAACGTCTCCAGCAACCTTGTGTGCCTTTGGCAATGTGATCGTTACTAGTGCGTCTTTGTGGAGATGTCCTCGTGCTTCTGCGCACAACCTGAATCGGCGGTAAACGCAGTGGTGTCGTTTTGGAAAGCTGTCCATCATCCTGGTAAAAGGCGGGAATTCCCTTGCCTACTACGAGGGTGGACGGGGCGTGGCTCAGCGGGCGGAGCTTTCAGGTTATTCATAAAGGGAGAACCTTCTACTCTGTGTCTGCAGGAGAGGAAGATAGAACCCGCGCGTCACAGTCAGATACAGATTACGCTCCAGTACATCATCAATTCACCTCCAGGAAGGATTCTAGATTGTTTTCTGCTATGGAATCTATGAGCGCACAGCCTTGCTTTATCTTTCCCAGCCCAAGAGTTAGGGTGGCTTGTCCTTTCCAGAAGCTGAGCTTCAACTGGGGCACCTGCTACGTTTATATTTGTAAGTGCTTCCTGTTGAGGTTTAGTTTCTGTAAAATGAGCATCATGGCCTACCCAACCGGAGTATTTTCTACGAGTAAGTCAGTAAGCGTTACCTAGCATGTTTTCATATGCCCCGTTTATATTGTACACTAAGACTACGTGATGGGCCACGGGGGAAACCTCACCAGCAACCTTGTGTGCCTTTGGCAATGTGATCGTTACTAGTGCGTCTTTGTGGAGATGTCCTCGTGCTTCTGCGCACAACCTGAATCGGCGGTAAACGCAGTGGTGTCGTTTTGGAAAGCTGTCCATCATCCTGGTAAAAGGCGGGAATTCCCTTGCCTACTACGAGGGTGGACGGGGCGTGGCTCAGCGGGCGAAGCTTTCAGGTGATTCATAAAGGGAGAACCTTCTACTCTGTGTCTGCAGGAGAGGAAGATAGAACCCGCGCGTCACAGTCAGATACAGATTACGCTCCAGTACATCATCAATTCACCTCCAGGAAGGATTCTAGATTGTTTTCTGCTATGGAATCTATGAGCGCACAGCCTTGCTTTATCTTTGCCAAGCCCAAGTTAGGGTGGCTTGTCCTTTCCAGAAGCTGAGCTTCAACTGGTGCACCTGCTACGTTTATATTTGTAAGTGCTTCCTTTGAGGTTTAGTTTCTGTAAAATGAGCATCATGGCCTACCCAACCGGTGTTTTTTCTACGAGTAAGTCAGTAAGCGTTACCTAGCATGTTTTCATATGCCCCGTTTATATTGTACACTAAGACTACGTGATGGGCCACGGGGGAAACCTCACCAGCAACCTTGTGTGCCTTTGGCAATGTGATCGTTACTAGTGCGTCTTTGTGGAGATGTCCTCGTGCTTCTGCGCACAACCTGAATCGGCGGTAAACGCAGTGGTGTCGTTTTGGAAAGCTGTCCATCATCCTGGTAAAAGGCGGGAATTCCCTTGCCTACTACGAGGGTGGACGGGGCTTGGCTCAGCGGGCGGAGCTTACAGGTGATTCATAAAGGGAGAACCTTCTACTCTGTGTCTGCAGGAGAGGAAGATAGAACCCGCGCGTCACAGTCAGATACAGATTACGCTCCAGTACATCATCAATTCACCTCCAGGAAGGATTCTAGATTGTTTTCTGCTATGGAATCTATGAGCGCACAGCCTTGCTTTATCTTTCCCAGCCCAAGAGTTAGGGTGGCTTGTCCTTTCCAGAAGCTGAGCTTCAACTGGGGCACCTGCTACGTTTATATTTGTAAGTGCTTCCTGTTGAGGTTTAGTTTCTGTAAAATGAGCATCATGGCCTACCCAACGGAGTATTTTCTACGAGTAAGTCAGTAAGCGTTACCTAGCATGTTTTCATATGCCCCGTTTATATTGTACACTAAGACTACGTGATGGGCCTCGGGGTAAACGTCTCCAGCAACCTTGTGTGCCTTTGGCAATGTGATCGTTACTAGTGCGTCTTTGTGGAGATGTCCTCGTGCTTCTGCGCACAACCTGAATCGGCGGTAAACGCAGTGGTGTCGTTTTGGAAAGCTGTCCATCATCCTGGTAAAAGGCGGGAATTCCCTTGCCTACTACGAGGGTGGACGGGGCGTGGCTCAGCGGGCGGAGCTTTCAGGTGATTCATAAAGGGAGAACCTTCTACTCTGTGTCTGCAGGAGAGGAAGATAGAACCCGCGCGTCACAGTCAGATACAGATTACGCTCCAGTACATCATCAATTCACCTCCAGGAAGGATTCTAGATTGTTTTCTGCTATGGAATCTATGAGCGCACAGCCTTGCTTTATCTTTCCCAGCCCAAGAGTTAGGGTGGCTTGTCCTTTCCAGAAGCTGAGCTTCAACTGGGGCACCTGCTACGTTTATATTTGTAAGTGCTTCCTTTGAGGTTTAGTTTCTGTAAAATGAGCATCATGGCCTACCCAACCGGTGTATTTTCTACGAGTAAGTCAGTAAGCGTTACCTAGCATGTTTTCATATGCCCCGTTTATATTGTACACTAAGACTACGTGATGGGCCACGGGGGAAACCTCACCAGCAACCTTGTGTGCCTTTGGCAATGTGATCGTTACTAGTGCGTCTTTGTGGAGATGTCCTCGTGCTTCTGCGCACAACCTGAATCGACGGTAAACGCAGTGGTGTCGTTTTGGAAAGCTGTCCATCATCCTGGTAAAAGGCGGGAATTCCCTTGCCTACTACGAGGGTGGACGGGGCGTGGCTCAGCGGGCGGAGCTTACAGGTGATTCATAAAGGGAGAACCTTCTACTCTGTGTCTGCAGGAGAGGAAGATAGAACCCGCGCGTCACAGTTAGATACAGATTACGCTCCAGTACATCATCAATTCACCTCCAGGAAGGATTCTAGATTGTTTTCTGCTATGGAATCTATGAGCGCACAGCCTTGCTTTATCTTTCCCAGCCCAAGAGTTAGGGTGGCTTGTCCTTTCCAGAAGCTGAGCTTCAACTGGGGCACCTGCTACGTTTATATTTGTAAGTGCTTCCTGTTGAGGTTTAGTTTCTGTAAAATGAGCATCATGGCCTACCCAACCGGAGTATTTTCTACGAGTAAGTCAGTAAGCGTTACCTAGCATGTTTTCATATGCCCCGTATATATTGTACCCTAAGACTAAGTGATGGGCCTCGGGGGAAACGTCTCCAGCAACCTTGTGTGCCTTTGGCAATGTGATCGTTACTAGTGCGTCTTTGTGGAGATGTCCTCGTGCTTCTGCGCACAACCTGAATCGGCGGTAAACGCAGTGGTGTCGTTTTGGAAAGCCGTCCATCATCCTGGTAAAAGGCGGGAATTCCCTTGCCTACTACGAGGGTGGACGGGGCGTGGCTCAGCGGGCGGAGCTTACAGGTGATTCATAAAGGGAGAACCTTCTACTCTGTGTCTGCAGGAGAGGAAGATAGAACCCGCGCGTCACAGTCAGATACAGATTACGCTCCAGTACATCATCAATTCACCTCCAGGAAGGATTCTAGATTGTTTTCTGCTATGGAATCTATGAGCGCACAGCCTTGCTTTATCTTTCCCAGCCCAAGAGTTAGGGTGGCTTGTCCTTTCCAGAAGCTGAGCTTCAACTGGGGCACCTGCTACGTTTATATTTGTAAGTGCTTCCTGTTGAGGTTTAGTTTCTGTAAAATGAGCATCATGGCCTACCCAACCGGAGTATTTTCTACGAGTAAGTCAGTAAGCGTTACCTAGCATGTTTTCATATGCCCCGTTTATATTGTACACTAAGACTACGTGATGGGCCACGGGGGAAACCTCACCAGCAACCTTGTGTGCCTTTGGCAATGTGATCGTTACTAGTGCGTCTTTGTGGAGATGTCCTCGTGCTTCTGCGCACCAACAACGCACGACCTGAATCGGCGGTAAACGCAGTGGTGTCGTTTTGGAAAGCTGTCCATCATCCTGGTAAAAGGCGGGAATTCCTTTGCCTACTACGAGGGTGGACGGGGCGTGGCTCAGCGGGCGGAGCTTACAGGTGATTCATAAAGGGAGAACCAGCTACTCTGTGTCTGCAGGAGAGGAAGATAGAACCCGCGCGTCACAGTCAGATACAGATTACGCTCCAGTACATCATCAATTCACCTCCAGGAAGGATTCTAGATTGTTTTCTGCTATGGAATCTATGAGCGCACAGCCTTGCTTTATCTTTCTCAGCCCAAGAGTTAGGGTGGCTTGTCCTTTCCAGAAGCTGAGCTTCAACTGGGGCACCTGCTACGTTTATATTTGTAAGTGCTTCCTGTTGAGGTTTAGTTTCTGTAAAATGAGCATCATGGCCTACCCAACCGGAGTATTTTCTACGAGTAAGTCAGTAAGCGTTACCTAGCATGTTTTCATATGCCCCGTGTATATTGTACCCTAAGACTAAGTAATGGGCCTCGGGGGAAACGTCTCCAGCAACCTTGTGTGCCTTTGGCAATGTGATCGTTACTAGTGCGTCTTTGTGGAGATGTCCTCGTGCTTCTGCGCACAACCTGAATCGGCGGTAAACGCAGTGGTGTCGTTTTGGAAAGCCGTCCATCATCCTGGTAAAAGGCGGGAATTCCCTTGCCTACTACGAGGGTGGACGGGGCGTGGCTCAGCGGGCGGAGCTTACAGGTGATTCATAAAGGGAGAACCTTCTACTCTGTGTCTGCAGGAGAGGAAGATAGAACCCGCGCGTCACAGTCAGATACAGATTACGCTCCAGTACATCATCAATTCACCTCCAGGAAGGATTCTAGATTGTTTTCTGCTATGGAATCTATGAGCGCACAGCCTTGCTTTATCTTTCCCAGCCCAAGAGTTAGGGTGGCTTGTCCTTTCCAGAAGCTGAGCTTCAACTGGGGCACCTGCTACGTTTATATTTGTAAGTGCTTCCTGTTGAGGTTTAGTTTCTGTAAAATGAGCATCATGGCCTACCCAACCGGAGTATTTTCTACGAGTAAGTCAGTAAGCGTTACCTAGCATGTTTTCATATGCCCCGTTTATATTGTACACTAAGACTACGTGATGGGCCACGGGGGAAACCTCACCAGCAACCTTGTGTGCCTTTGGCAATGTGATCGTTACTAGTGCGTCTTTGTGGAGATGTCCTCGTGCTTCTGCGCACAACCTGAATCGGCGGTAAACGCAGTGGTGTCGTTTTGGAAAGCTGTCCATCATCCTGGTAAAAGGCGGGAATTCCCTTGCCTACTACGAGGGTGGACGGGGCGTGGCTCAGCGGGCGAAGCTTTCAGGTGATTCATAAAGGGAGAACCTTCTACTCTGTGTCTGCAGGAGAGGAAGATAGAACCCGCGCGTCACAGTCAGATACAGATTACGCTCCAGTACATCATCAATTCACCTCCAGGAAGGATTCTAGATTGTTTTCTGCTATGGAATCTATGAGCGCACAGCCTTGCTTTATCTTTGCCAAGCCCAAGTTAGGGTGGCTTGTCCTTTCCAGAAGCTGAGCTTCAACTGGTGCACCTGCTACGTTTATATTTGTAAGTGCTTCCTTTGAGGTTTAGTTTCTGTAAAATGAGCATCATGGCCTACCCAACCGGTGTTTTTTCTACGAGTAAGTCAGTAAGCGTTACCTAGCATGTTTTCATATGCCCCGTTTATATTGTACACTAAGACTACGTGATGGGCCACGGGGGAAACCTCACCAGCAACCTTGTGTGCCTTTGGCAATGTGATCGTTACTAGTGCGTCTTTGTGGAGATGTCCTCGTGCTTCTGCGCACAACCTGAATCGGCGGTAAACGCAGTGGTGTCGTTTTGGAAAGCTGTCCATCATCCTGGTAAAAGGCGGGAATTCCCTTGCCTACTACGAGGGTGGACGGGGCTTGGCTCAGCGGGCGGAGCTTACAGGTGATTCATAAAGGGAGAACCTTCTACTCTGTGTCTGCAGGAGAGGAAGATAGAACCCGCGCGTCACAGTCAGATACAGATTACGCTCCAGTACATCATCAATTCACCTCCAGGAAGGATTCTAGATTGTTTTCTGCTATGGAATCTATGAGCGCACAGCCTTGCTTTATCTTTCCCAGCCCAAGAGTTAGGGTGGCTTGTCCTTTCCAGAAGCTGAGCTTCAACTGGGGCACCTGCTACGTTTATATTTGTAAGTGCTTCCTGTTGAGGTTTAGTTTCTGTAAAATGAGCATCATGGCCTACCCAACGGAGTATTTTCTACGAGTAAGTCAGTAAGCATTACCTAGCATGTTTTCATATGCCCCGTTTATATTGTACACTAAGACTACGTGATGGGCCTCGGGGGAAACGTCTCCAGCAACCTTGTGTGCCTTTGGCAATGTGATCGTTACTAGTGCGTCTTTGTGGAGATGTCCTCGTGCTTCTGCGCACAACCTGAATCGGCGGTAAACGCAGTGGTGTCGTTTTGGAAAGCTGTCCATCATCCTGGTAAAAGGCGGGAATTCCCTTGCCTACTACGAGGGTGGACGGGGCGTGGCTCAGCGGGCGGAGCTTTCAGGTGATTCATAAAGGGAGAACCTTCTACTCTGTGTCTGCAGGAGAGGAAGATAGAACCCGCGCGTCACAGTCAGATACAGATTACGCTCCAGTACATCATCAATTCACCTCCAGGAAGGATTCTAGATTGTTTTCTGCTATGGAATCTATGAGCGCACAGCCTTGCTTTATCTTTCCCAGCCCAAGAGTTAGGGTGGCTTGTCCTTTCCAGAAGCTGAGCTTCAACTGGGGCACCTGCTACGTTTATATTTGTAAGTGCTTCCTTTGAGGTTTAGTTTCTGTAAAATGAGCATCATGGCCTACCCAACCGGTGTATTTTCTACGAGTAAGTCAGTAAGCGTTACCTAGCATGTTTTCATATGCCCCGTTTATATTGTACACTAAGACTACGTGATGGGCCACGGGGGAAACCTCACCAGCAACCTTGTGTGCCTTTGGCAATGTGATCGTTACTAGTGCGTCTTTGTGGAGATGTCCTCGTGCTTCTGCGCACAACCTGAATCGGCGGTAAACGCAGTGGTGTCGTTTTGGAAAGCTGTCCATCATCCTGGTAAAAGGCGGGAATTCCCTTGCCTACTACGAGGGTGGACGGGGCGTGGCTCAGCGGGCGGAGCTTACAGGTGATTCATAAAGGGAGAACCTTCTACTCTGTGTCTGCAGGAGAGGAAGATAGAACCCGCGCGTCACAGTTAGATACAGATTACGCTCCAGTACATCATCAATTCACCTCCAGGAAGGATTCTAGATTGTTTTCTGCTATGGAATCTATGAGCGCACAGCCTTGCTTTATCTTTCCCAGCCCAAGAGTTAGGGTGGCTTGTCCTTTCCAGAAGCTGAGCTTCAACTGGGGCACCTGCTACGTTTATATTTGTAAGTGCTTCCTGTTGAGGTTTAGTTTCTGTAAAATGAGCATCATGGCCTACCCAACCGGAGTATTTTCTACGAGTAAGTCAGTAAGCGTTACCTAGCATGTTTTCATATGCCCCGTATATATTGTACCCTAAGACTAAGTGATGGGCCTCGGGGGAAACGTCTCCAGCAACCTTGTGTGCCTTTGGCAATGTGATCGTTACTAGTGCGTCTTTGTGGAGATGTCCTCGTGCTTCTGCGCACAACCTGAATCGGCGGTAAACGCAGTGGTGTCGTTTTGGAAAGCCGTCCATCATCCTGGTAAAAGGCGGGAATTCCCTTGCCTACTACGAGGGTGGACGGGGCGTGGCTCAGCGGGCGGAGCTTACAGGTGATTCATAAAGGGAGAACCTTCTACTCTGTGTCTGCAGGAGAGGAAGATAGAACCCGCGCGTCACAGTCAGATACAGATTACGCTCCAGTACATCATCAATTCACCTCCAGGAAGGATTCTAGATTGTTTTCTGCTATGGAATCTATGAGCGCACAGCCTTGCTTTATCTTTCCCAGCCCAAGAGTTAGGGTGGCTTGTCCTTTCCAGAAGCTGAGCTTCAACTGGGGCACCTGCTACGTTTATATTTGTAAGTGCTTCCTGTTGAGGTTTAGTTTCTGTAAAATGAGCATCATGGCCTACCCAACCGGAGTATTTTCTACGAGTAAGTCAGTAAGCGTTACCTAGCATGTTTTCATATGCCCCGTTTATATTGTACACTAAGACTACGTGATGGGCCACGGGGGAAACCTCACCAGCAACCTTGTGTGCCTTTGGCAATGTGATCGTTACTAGTGCGTCTTTGTGGAGATGTCCTCGTGCTTCTGCGCACAACCTGAATCGGCGGTAAACGCAGTGGTGTCGTTTTGGAAAGCTGTCCATCATCCTGGTAAAAGGCGGGAATTCCCTTGCCTACTACGAGGGTGGACGGGGCGTGGCTCAGCGGGCGAAGCTTTCAGGTGATTCATAAAGGGAGAACCTTCTACTCTGTGTCTGCAGGAGAGGAAGATAGAACCCGCGCGTCACAGTCAGATACAGATTACGCTCCAGTACATCATCAATTCACCTCCAGGAAGGATTCTAGATTGTTTTCTGCTATGGAATCTATGAGCGCACAGCCTTGCTTTATCTTTGCCAAGCCCAAGTTAGGGTGGCTTGTCCTTTCCAGAAGCTGAGCTTCAACTGGTGCACCTGCTACGTTTATATTTGTAAGTGCTTCCTTTGAGGTTTAGTTTCTGTAAAATGAGCATCATGGCCTACCCAACCGGAGTATTTTCTACGAGTAAGTCAGTAAGCGTTACCTAGCATGTTTTCATATGCCCCGTTTATATTGTACACTAAGACTACGTGATGGGCCACGGGGGAAACCTCACCAGCAACCTTGTGTGCCTTTGGCAATGTGATCGTTACTAGTGCGTCTTTGTGGAGATGTCCTCGTGCTTCTGCGCACCAACAACGCACGACCTGAATCGGCGGTAAACGCAGTGGTGTCGTTTTGGAAAGCTGTCCATCATCCTGGTAAAAGGCGGGAATTCCTTTGCCTACTACGAGGGTGGACGGGGCGTGGCTCAGCGGGCGGAGCTTACAGGTGATTCATAAAGGGAGAACCAGCTACTCTGTGTCTGCAGGAGAGGAAGATAGAACCCGCGCGTCACAGTCAGATACAGATTACGCTCCAGTACATCATCAATTCACCTCCAGGAAGGATTCTAGATTGTTTTCTGCTATGGAATCTATGAGCGCACAGCCTTGCTTTATCTTTGCCAAGCCCAAGTTAGGGTGGCTTGTCCTTTCCAGAAGCTGAGCTTCAACTGGTGCACCTGCTACGTTTATATTTGTAAGTGCTTCCTTTGAGGTTTAGTTTCTGTAAAATGAGCATCATGGCCTACCCAACCGGTGTTTTTTCTACGAGTAAGTCAGTAAGCGTTACCTAGCATGTTTTCATATGCCCCGTTTATATTGTACACTAAGACTACGTGATGGGCCACGGGGGAAACCTCACCAGCAACCTTGTGTGCCTTTGGCAATGTGATCGTTACTAGTGCGTCTTTGTGGAGATGTCCTCGTGCTTCTGCGCACAACCTGAATCGGCGGTAAACGCAGTGGTGTCGTTTTGGAAAGCTGTCCATCATCCTGGTAAAAGGCGGGAATTCCCTTGCCTACTACGAGGGTGGACGGGGCTTGGCTCAGCGGGCGGAGCTTACAGGTGATTCATAAAGGGAGAACCTTCTACTCTGTGTCTGCAGGAGAGGAAGATAGAACCCGCGCGTCACAGTCAGATACAGATTACGCTCCAGTACATCATCAATTCACCTCCAGGAAGGATTCTAGATTGTTTTCTGCTATGGAATCTATGAGCGCACAGCCTTGCTTTATCTTTCCCAGCCCAAGAGTTAGGGTGGCTTGTCCTTTCCAGAAGCTGAGCTTCAACTGGGGCACCTGCTACGTTTATATTTGTAAGTGCTTCCTGTTGAGGTTTAGTTTCTGTAAAATGAGCATCATGGCCTACCCAACGGAGTATTTTCTACGAGTAAGTCAGTAAGCGTTACCTAGCATGTTTTCATATGCCCCGTTTATATTGTACACTAAGACTACGTGATGGGCCTCGGGGTAAACGTCTCCAGCAACCTTGTGTGCCTTTGGCAATGTGATCGTTACTAGTGCGTCTTTGTGGAGATGTCCTCGTGCTTCTGCGCACAACCTGAATCGGCGGTAAACGCAGTGGTGTCGTTTTGGAAAGCTGTCCATCATCCTGGTAAAAGGCGGGAATTCCCTTGCCTACTACGAGGGTGGACGGGGCGTGGCTCAGCGGGCGGAGCTTTCAGGTGATTCATAAAGGGAGAACCTTCTACTCTGTGTCTGCAGGAGAGGAAGATAGAACCCGCGCGTCACAGTCAGATACAGATTACGCTCCAGTACATCATCAATTCACCTCCAGGAAGGATTCTAGATTGTTTTCTGCTATGGAATCTATGAGCGCACAGCCTTGCTTTATCTTTCCCAGCCCAAGAGTTAGGGTGGCTTGTCCTTTCCAGAAGCTGAGCTTCAACTGGGGCACCTGCTACGTTTATATTTGTAAGTGCTTCCTTTGAGGTTTAGTTTCTGTAAAATGAGCATCATGGCCTACCCAACCGGTGTATTTTCTACGAGTAAGTCAGTAAGCGTTACCTAGCATGTTTTCATATGCCCCGTTTATATTGTACACTAAGACTACGTGATGGGCCACGGGGGAAACCTCACCAGCAACCTTGTGTGCCTTTGGCAATGTGATCGTTACTAGTGCGTCTTTGTGGAGATGTCCTCGTGCTTCTGCGCACAACCTGAATCGACGGTAAACGCAGTGGTGTCGTTTTGGAAAGCTGTCCATCATCCTGGTAAAAGGCGGGAATTCCCTTGCCTACTACGAGGGTGGACGGGGCGTGGCTCAGCGGGCGGAGCTTACAGGTGATTCATAAAGGGAGAACCTTCTACTCTGTGTCTGCAGGAGAGGAAGATAGAACCCGCGCGTCACAGTTAGATACAGATTACGCTCCAGTACATCATCAATTCACCTCCAGGAAGGATTCTAGATTGTTTTCTGCTATGGAATCTATGAGCGCACAGCCTTGCTTTATCTTTCCCAGCCCAAGAGTTAGGGTGGCTTGTCCTTTCCAGAAGCTGAGCTTCAACTGGGGCACCTGCTACGTTTATATTTGTAAGTGCTTCCTGTTGAGGTTTAGTTTCTGTAAAATGAGCATCATGGCCTACCCAACCGGAGTATTTTCTACGAGTAAGTCAGTAAGCGTTACCTAGCATGTTTTCATATGCCCCGTATATATTGTACCCTAAGACTAAGTGATGGGCCTCGGGGGAAACGTCTCCAGCAACCTTGTGTGCCTTTGGCAATGTGATCGTTACTAGTGCGTCTTTGTGGAGATGTCCTCGTGCTTCTGCGCACAACCTGAATCGGCGGTAAACGCAGTGGTGTCGTTTTGGAAAGCCGTCCATCATCCTGGTAAAAGGCGGGAATTCCCTTGCCTACTACGAGGGTGGACGGGGCGTGGCTCAGCGGGCGGAGCTTACAGGTGATTCATAAAGGGAGAACCTTCTACTCTGTGTCTGCAGGAGAGGAAGATAGAACCCGCGCGTCACAGTCAGATACAGATTACGCTCCAGTACATCATCAATTCACCTCCAGGAAGGATTCTAGATTGTTTTCTGCTATGGAATCTATGAGCGCACAGCCTTGCTTTATCTTTCCCAGCCCAAGAGTTAGGGTGGCTTGTCCTTTCCAGAAGCTGAGCTTCAACTGGGGCACCTGCTACGTTTATATTTGTAAGTGCTTCCTGTTGAGGTTTAGTTTCTGTAAAATGAGCATCATGGCCTACCCAACCGGAGTATTTTCTACGAGTAAGTCAGTAAGCGTTACCTAGCATGTTTTCATATGCCCCGTTTATATTGTACACTAAGACTACGTGATGGGCCACGGGGGAAACCTCACCAGCAACCTTGTGTGCCTTTGGCAATGTGATCGTTACTAGTGCGTCTTTGTGGAGATGTCCTCGTGCTTCTGCGCACCAACAACGCACGACCTGAATCGGCGGTAAACGCAGTGGTGTCGTTTTGGAAAGCTGTCCATCATCCTGGTAAAAGGCGGGAATTCCTTTGCCTACTACGAGGGTGGACGGGGCGTGGCTCAGCGGGCGGAGCTTACAGGTGATTCATAAAGGGAGAACCAGCTACTCTGTGTCTGCAGGAGAGGAAGATAGAACCCGCGCGTCACAGTCAGATACAGATTACGCTCCAGTACATCATCAATTCACCTCCAGGAAGGATTCTAGATTGTTTTCTGCTATGGAATCTATGAGCGCACAGCCTTGCTTTATCTTTCTCAGCCCAAGAGTTAGGGTGGCTTGTCCTTTCCAGAAGCTGAGCTTCAACTGGGGCACCTGCTACGTTTATATTTGTAAGTGCTTCCTGTTGAGGTTTAGTTTCTGTAAAATGAGCATCATGGCCTACCCAACCGGAGTATTTTCTACGAGTAAGTCAGTAAGCGTTACCTAGCATGTTTTCATATGCCCCGTGTATATTGTACCCTAAGACTAAGTAATGGGCCTCGGGGGAAACGTCTCCAGCAACCTTGTGTGCCTTTGGCAATGTGATCGTTACTAGTGCGTCTTTGTGGAGATGTCCTCGTGCTTCTGCGCACAACCTGAATCGGCGGTAAACGCAGTGGTGTCGTTTTGGAAAGCCGTCCATCATCCTGGTAAAAGGCGGGAATTCCCTTGCCTACTACGAGGGTGGACGGGGCGTGGCTCAGCGGGCGGAGCTTACAGGTGATTCATAAAGGGAGAACCTTCTACTCTGTGTCTGCAGGAGAGGAAGATAGAACCCGCGCGTCACAGTCAGATACAGATTACGCTCCAGTACATCATCAATTCACCTCCAGGAAGGATTCTAGATTGTTTTCTGCTATGGAATCTATGAGCGCACAGCCGTGCTTTATCTTTCCCAGCCCAAGAGTTAGGGTGGCTTGTCCTTTCCAGAAGCTGAGCTTCAACTGGGGCACCTGCTACGTTTATATTTGTAAGTGCTTCCTGTTGAGGTTTAGTTTCTGTAAAATGAGCATCATGGCCTACCCAACCGGAGTATTTTCTACGAGTAAGTCAGTAAGCGTTACCTAGCATGTTTTCATATGCCCCGTTTATATTGTACACTAAGACTACGTGATGGGCCACGGGGGAAACCTCACCAGCAACCTTGTGTGCCTTTGGCAATGTGATCGTTACTAGTGCGTCTTTGTGGAGATGTCCTCGTGCTTCTGCGCACAACCTGAATCGGCGGTAAACGCAGTGGTGTCGTTTTGGAAAGCTGTCCATCATCCTGGTAAAAGGCGGGAATTCCCTTGCCTACTACGAGGGTGGACGGGGCGTGGCTCAGCGGGCGAAGCTTTCAGGTGATTCATAAAGGGAGAACCTTCTACTCTGTGTCTGCAGGAGAGGAAGATAGAACCCGCGCGTCACAGTCAGATACAGATTACGCTCCAGTACATCATCAATTCACCTCCAGGAAGGATTCTAGATTGTTTTCTGCTATGGAATCTATGAGCGCACAGCCTTGCTTTATCTTTGCCAAGCCCAAGTTAGGGTGGCTTGTCCTTTCCAGAAGCTGAGCTTCAACTGGTGCACCTGCTACGTTTATATTTGTAAGTGCTTCCTTTGAGGTTTAGTTTCTGTAAAATGAGCATCATGGCCTACCCAACCGGTGTTTTTTCTACGAGTAAGTCAGTAAGCGTTACCTAGCATGTTTTCATATGCCCCGTTTATATTGTACACTAAGACTACGTGATGGGCCACGGGGGAAACCTCACCAGCAACCTTGTGTGCCTTTGGCAATGTGATCGTTACTAGTGCGTCTTTGTGGAGATGTCCTCGTGCTTCTGCGCACAACCTGAATCGGCGGTAAACGCAGTGGTGTCGTTTTGGAAAGCTGTCCATCATCCTGGTAAAAGGCGGGAATTCCCTTGCCTACTACGAGGGTGGACGGGGCTTGGCTCAGCGGGCGGAGCTTACAGGTGATTCATAAAGGGAGAACCTTCTACTCTGTGTCTGCAGGAGAGGAAGATAGAACCCGCGCGTCACAGTCAGATACAGATTACGCTCCAGTACATCATCAATTCACCTCCAGGAAGGATTCTAGATTGTTTTCTGCTATGGAATCTATGAGCGCACAGCCTTGCTTTATCTTTCCCAGCCCAAGAGTTAGGGTGGCTTGTCCTTTCCAGAAGCTGAGCTTCAACTGGGGCACCTGCTACGTTTATATTTGTAAGTGCTTCCTGTTGAGGTTTAGTTTCTGTAAAATGAGCATCATGGCCTACCCAACGGAGTATTTTCTACGAGTAAGTCAGTAAGCATTACCTAGCATGTTTTCATATGCCCCGTTTATATTGTACACTAAGACTACGTGATGGGCCTCGGGGGAAACGTCTCCAGCAACCTTGTGTGCCTTTGGCAATGTGATCGTTACTAGTGCGTCTTTGTGGAGATGTCCTCGTGCTTCTGCGCACAACCTGAATCGGCGGTAAACGCAGTGGTGTCGTTTTGGAAAGCTGTCCATCATCCTGGTAAAAGGCGGGAATTCCCTTGCCTACTACGAGGGTGGACGGGGCGTGGCTCAGCGGGCGGAGCTTTCAGGTGATTCATAAAGGGAGAACCTTCTACTCTGTGTCTGCAGGAGAGGAAGATAGAACCCGCGCGTCACAGTCAGATACAGATTACGCTCCAGTACATCATCAATTCACCTCCAGGAAGGATTCTAGATTGTTTTCTGCTATGGAATCTATGAGCGCACAGCCTTGCTTTATCTTTCCCAGCCCAAGAGTTAGGGTGGCTTGTCCTTTCCAGAAGCTGAGCTTCAACTGGGGCACCTGCTACGTTTATATTTGTAAGTGCTTCCTTTGAGGTTTAGTTTCTGTAAAATGAGCATCATGGCCTACCCAACCGGTGTATTTTCTACGAGTAAGTCAGTAAGCGTTACCTAGCATGTTTTCATATGCCCCGTTTATATTGTACACTAAGACTACGTGATGGGCCACGGGGGAAACCTCACCAGCAACCTTGTGTGCCTTTGGCAATGTGATCGTTACTAGTGCGTCTTTGTGGAGATGTCCTCGTGCTTCTGCGCACAACCTGAATCGGCGGTAAACGCAGTGGTGTCGTTTTGGAAAGCTGTCCATCATCCTGGTAAAAGGCGGGAATTCCCTTGCCTACTACGAGGGTGGACGGGGCGTGGCTCAGCGGGCGGAGCTTACAGGTGATTCATAAAGGGAGAACCTTCTACTCTGTGTCTGCAGGAGAGGAAGATAGAACCCGCGCGTCACAGTTAGATACAGATTACGCTCCAGTACATCATCAATTCACCTCCAGGAAGGATTCTAGATTGTTTTCTGCTATGGAATCTATGAGCGCACAGCCTTGCTTTATCTTTCCCAGCCCAAGAGTTAGGGTGGCTTGTCCTTTCCAGAAGCTGAGCTTCAACTGGGGCACCTGCTACGTTTATATTTGTAAGTGCTTCCTGTTGAGGTTTAGTTTCTGTAAAATGAGCATCATGGCCTACCCAACCGGAGTATTTTCTACGAGTAAGTCAGTAAGCGTTACCTAGCATGTTTTCATATGCCCCGTATATATTGTACCCTAAGACTAAGTGATGGGCCTCG
The DNA here is from genome assembly GCF_031143425.1 of Pleurodeles waltl. NCBI lineage: Eukaryota > Metazoa > Chordata > Amphibia > Caudata > Salamandridae > Pleurodeles > Pleurodeles waltl. The sequence goes on from NW_027149937.1 coordinate 103,679, forward strand.
GGGGAAACGTCTCCAGCAACCTTGTGTGCCTTTGGCAATGTGATCGTTACTAGTGCGTCTTTGTGGAGATGTCCTCGTGCTTCTGCGCACAACCTGAATCGGCGGTAAACGCAGTGGTGTCGTTTTGGAAAGCCGTCCATCATCCTGGTAAAAGGCGGGAATTCCCTTGCCTACTACGAGGGTGGACGGGGCGTGGCTCAGCGGGCGGAGCTTACAGGTGATTCATAAAGGGAGAACCTTCTACTCTGTGTCTGCAGGAGAGGAAGATAGAACCCGCGCGTCACAGTCAGATACAGATTACGCTCCAGTACATCATCAATTCACCTCCAGGAAGGATTCTAGATTGTTTTCTGCTATGGAATCTATGAGCGCACAGCCTTGCTTTATCTTTCCCAGCCCAAGAGTTAGGGTGGCTTGTCCTTTCCAGAAGCTGAGCTTCAACTGGGGCACCTGCTACGTTTATATTTGTAAGTGCTTCCTGTTGAGGTTTAGTTTCTGTAAAATGAGCATCATGGCCTACCCAACCGGAGTATTTTCTACGAGTAAGTCAGTAAGCGTTACCTAGCATGTTTTCATATGCCCCGTTTATATTGTACACTAAGACTACGTGATGGGCCACGGGGGAAACCTCACCAGCAACCTTGTGTGCCTTTGGCAATGTGATCGTTACTAGTGCGTCTTTGTGGAGATGTCCTCGTGCTTCTGCGCACAACCTGAATCGGCGGTAAACGCAGTGGTGTCGTTTTGGAAAGCTGTCCATCATCCTGGTAAAAGGCGGGAATTCCCTTGCCTACTACGAGGGTGGACGGGGCGTGGCTCAGCGGGCGAAGCTTTCAGGTGATTCATAAAGGGAGAACCTTCTACTCTGTGTCTGCAGGAGAGGAAGATAGAACCCGCGCGTCACAGTCAGATACAGATTACGCTCCAGTACATCATCAATTCACCTCCAGGAAGGATTCTAGATTGTTTTCTGCTATGGAATCTATGAGCGCACAGCCTTGCTTTATCTTTGCCAAGCCCAAGTTAGGGTGGCTTGTCCTTTCCAGAAGCTGAGCTTCAACTGGTGCACCTGCTACGTTTATATTTGTAAGTGCTTCCTTTGAGGTTTAGTTTCTGTAAAATGAGCATCATGGCCTACCCAACCGGAGTATTTTCTACGAGTAAGTCAGTAAGCGTTACCTAGCATGTTTTCATATGCCCCGTTTATATTGTACACTAAGACTACGTGATGGGCCACGGGGGAAACCTCACCAGCAACCTTGTGTGCCTTTGGCAATGTGATCGTTACTAGTGCGTCTTTGTGGAGATGTCCTCGTGCTTCTGCGCACCAACAACGCACGACCTGAATCGGCGGTAAACGCAGTGGTGTCGTTTTGGAAAGCTGTCCATCATCCTGGTAAAAGGCGGGAATTCCTTTGCCTACTACGAGGGTGGACGGGGCGTGGCTCAGCGGGCGGAGCTTACAGGTGATTCATAAAGGGAGAACCAGCTACTCTGTGTCTGCAGGAGAGGAAGATAGAACCCGCGCGTCACAGTCAGATACAGATTACGCTCCAGTACATCATCAATTCACCTCCAGGAAGGATTCTAGATTGTTTTCTGCTATGGAATCTATGAGCGCACAGCCTTGCTTTATCTTTCTCAGCCCAAGAGTTAGGGTGGCTTGTCCTTTCCAGAAGCTGAGCTTCAACTGGGGCACCTGCTACGTTTATATTTGTAAGTGCTTCCTGTTGAGGTTTAGTTTCTGTAAAATGAGCATCATGGCCTACCCAACCGGAGTATTTTCTACGAGTAAGTCAGTAAGCGTTACCTAGCATGTTTTCATATGCCCCGTGTATATTGTACCCTAAGACTAAGTGATGGGCCTCGGGGGAAACGTCTCCAGCAACCTTGTGTGCCTTTGGCAATGTGATCGTTACTAGTGCGTCTTTGTGGAGATGTCCTCGTGCTTCTGCGCACAACCTGAATCGGCGGTAAACGCAGTGGTGTCGTTTTGGAAAGCCGTCCATCATCCTGGTAAAAGGCGGGAATTCCCTTGCCTACTACGAGGGTGGACGGGGCGTGGCTCAGCGGGCGGAGCTTACAGGTGATTCATAAAGGGAGAACCTTCTACTCTGTGTCTGCAGGAGAGGAAGATAGAACCCGCGCGTCACAGTCAGATACAGATTACGCTCCAGTACATCATCAATTCACCTCCAGGAAGGATTCTAGATTGTTTTCTGCTATGGAATCTATGAGCGCACAGCCTTGCTTTATCTTTCCCAGCCCAAGAGTTAGGGTGGCTTGTCCTTTCCAGAAGCTGAGCTTCAACTGGGGCACCTGCTACGTTTATATTTGTAAGTGCTTCCTGTTGAGGTTTAGTTTCTGTAAAATGAGCATCATGGCCTACCCAACCGGAGTATTTTCTACGAGTAAGTCAGTAAGCGTTACCTAGCATGTTTTCATATGCCCCGTTTATATTGTACACTAAGACTACGTGATGGGCCACGGGGGAAACCTCACCAGCAACCTTGTGTGCCTTTGGCAATGTGATCGTTACTAGTGCGTCTTTGTGGAGATGTCCTCGTGCTTCTGCGCACAACCTGAATCGGCGGTAAACGCAGTGGTGTCGTTTTGGAAAGCTGTCCATCATCCTGGTAAAAGGCGGGAATTCCCTTGCCTACTACGAGGGTGGACGGGGCGTGGCTCAGCGGGCGAAGCTTTCAGGTGATTCATAAAGGGAGAACCTTCTACTCTGTGTCTGCAGGAGAGGAAGATAGAACCCGCGCGTCACAGTCAGATACAGATTACGCTCCAGTACATCATCAATTCACCTCCAGGAAGGATTCTAGATTGTTTTCTGCTATGGAATCTATGAGCGCACAGCCTTGCTTTATCTTTGCCAAGCCCAAGTTAGGGTGGCTTGTCCTTTCCAGAAGCTGAGCTTCAACTGGTGCACCTGCTACGTTTATATTTGTAAGTGCTTCCTTTGAGGTTTAGTTTCTGTAAAATGAGCATCATGGCCTACCCAACCGGTGTTTTTTCTACGAGTAAGTCAGTAAGCGTTACCTAGCATGTTTTCATATGCCCCGTTTATATTGTACACTAAGACTACGTGATGGGCCACGGGGGAAACCTCACCAGCAACCTTGTGTGCCTTTGGCAATGTGATCGTTACTAGTGCGTCTTTGTGGAGATGTCCTCGTGCTTCTGCGCACAACCTGAATCGGCGGTAAACGCAGTGGTGTCGTTTTGGAAAGCTGTCCATCATTCTGGTAAAAGGCGGGAATTCCCTTGCCTACTACGAGGGTGGACGGGGCTTGGCTCAGCGGGCGGAGCTTACAGGTGATTCATAAAGGGAGAACCTTCTACTCTGTGTCTGCAGGAGAGGAAGATAGAACCCGCGCGTCACAGTCAGATACAGATTACGCTCCAGTACATCATCAATTCACCTCCAGGAAGGATTCTAGATTGTTTTCTGCTATGGAATCTATGAGCGCACAGCCTTGCTTTATCTTTCCCAGCCCAAGAGTTAGGGTGGCTTGTCCTTTCCAGAAGCTGAGCTTCAACTGGGGCACCTGCTACGTTTATATTTGTAAGTGCTTCCTGTTGAGGTTTAGTTTCTGTAAAATGAGCATCATGGCCTACCCAACGGAGTATTTTCTACGAGTAAGTCAGTAAGCGTTACCTAGCATGTTTTCATATGCCCCGTTTATATTGTACACTAAGACTACGTGATGGGCCTCGGGGGAAACGTCTCCAGCAACCTTGTGTGCCTTTGGCAATGTGATCGTTACTAGTGCGTCTTTGTGGAGATGTCCTCGTGCTTCTGCGCACAACCTGAATCGGCGGTAAACGCAGTGGTGTCGTTTTGGAAAGCTGTCCATCATCCTGGTAAAAGGCGGGAATTCCCTTGCCTACTACGAGGGTGGACGGGGCGTGGCTCAGCGGGCGGAGCTTTCAGGTGATTCATAAAGGGAGAACCTTCTACTCTGTGTCTGCAGGAGAGGAAGATAGAACCCGCGCGTCACAGTCAGATACAGATTACGCTCCAGTACATCATCAATTCACCTCCAGGAAGGATTCTAGATTGTTTTCTGCTATGGAATCTATGAGCGCACAGCCTTGCTTTATCTTTCCCAGCCCAAGAGTTAGGGTGGCTTGTCCTTTCCAGAAGCTGAGCTTCAACTGGGGCACCTGCTACGTTTATATTTGTAAGTGCTTCCTTTGAGGTTTAGTTTCTGTAAAATGAGCATCATGGCCTACCCAACCGGTGTATTTTCTACGAGTAAGTCAGTAAGCGTTACCTAGCATGTTTTCATATGCCCCGTTTATATTGTACACTAAGACTACGTGATGGGCCACGGGGGAAACCTCACCAGCAACCTTGTGTGCCTTTGGCAATGTGATCGTTACTAGTGCGTCTTTGTGGAGATGTCCTCGTGCTTCTGCGCACAACCTGAATCGGCGGTAAACGCAGTGGTGTCGTTTTGGAAAGCTGTCCATCATCCTGGTAAAAGGCGGGAATTCCCTTGCCTACTACGAGGGTGGACGGGGCGTGGCTCAGCGGGCGGAGCTTACAGGTGATTCATAAAGGGAGAACCTTCTACTCTGTGTCTGCAGGAGAGGAAGATAGAACCGGCGCGTCACAGTTAGATACAGATTACGCTCCAGTACATCATCAATTCACCTCCAGGAAGGATTCTAGATTGTTTTCTGCTATGGAATCTATGAGCGCACAGCCTTGCTTTATCTTTCCCAGCCCAAGAGTTAGGGTGGCTTGTCCTTTCCAGAAGCTGAGCTTCAACTGGGGCACCTGCTACGTTTATATTTGTAAGTGCTTCCTGTTGAGGTTTAGTTTCTGTAAAATGAGCATCATGGCCTACCCAACCGGAGTATTTTCTACGAGTAAGTCAGTAAGCGTTACCTAGCATGTTTTCATATGCCCCGTATATATTGTACCCTAAGACTAAGTGATGGGCCTCGGGGAAACGTCTCCAGCAACCTTGTGTGCCTTTGGCAATGTGATCGTTACTAGTGCGTCTTTGTGGAGATGTCCTCGTGCTTCTGCGCACAACCTGAATCGGCGGTAAACGCAGTGGTGTCGTTTTGGAAAGCCGTCCATCATCCTGGTAAAAGGCGGGAATTCCCTTGCCTACTACGAGGGTGGACGGGGCGTGGCTCAGCGGGCGGAGCTTACAGGTGATTCATAAAGGGAGAACCTTCTACTCTGTGTCTGCAGGAGAGGAAGATAGAACCCGCGCGTCACAGTCAGATACAGATTACGCTCCAGTACATCATCAATTCACCTCCAGGAAGGATTCTAGATTGTTTTCTGCTATGGAATCTATGAGCGCACAGCCTTGCTTTATCTTTCCCAGCCCAAGAGTTAGGGTGGCTTGTCCTTTCCAGAAGCTGAGCTTCAACTGGGGCACCTGCTACGTTTATATTTGTAAGTGCTTCCTGTTGAGGTTTAGTTTCTGTAAAATGAGCATCATGGCCTACCCAACCGGAGTATTTTCTACGAGTAAGTCAGTAAGCGTTACCTAGCATGTTTTCATATGCCCCGTTTATATTGTACACTAAGACTACGTGATGGGCCACGGGGGAAACCTCACCAGCAACCTTGTGTGCCTTTGGCAATGTGATCGTTACTAGTGCGTCTTTGTGGAGATGTCCTCGTGCTTCTGCGCACAACCTGAATCGGCGGTAAACGCAGTGGTGTCGTTTTGGAAAGCTGTCCATCATCCTGGTAAAAGGCGGGAATTCCCTTGCCTACTACGAGGGTGGACGGGGCGTGGCTCAGCGGGCGAAGCTTTCAGGTGATTCATAAAGGGAGAACCTTCTACTCTGTGTCTGCAGGAGAGGAAGATAGAACCCGCGCGTCACAGTCAGATACAGATTACGCTCCAGTACATCATCAATTCACCTCCAGGAAGGATTCTAGATTGTTTTCTGCTATGGAATCTATGAGCGCACAGCCTTGCTTTATCTTTGCCAAGCCCAAGTTAGGGTGGCTTGTCCTTTCCAGAAGCTGAGCTTCAACTGGTGCACCTGCTACGTTTATATTTGTAAGTGCTTCCTTTGAGGTTTAGTTTCTGTAAAATGAGCATCATGGCCTACCCAACCGGTGTTTTTTCTACGAGTAAGTCAGTAAGCGTTACCTAGCATGTTTTCATATGCCCCGTTTATATTGTACACTAAGACTACGTGATGGGCCACGGGGGAAACCTCACCAGCAACCTTGTGTGCCTTTGGCAATGTGATCGTTACTAGTGCGTCTTTGTGGAGATGTCCTCGTGCTTCTGCGCACAACCTGAATCGGCGGTAAACGCAGTGGTGTCGTTTTGGAAAGCTGTCCATCATCCTGGTAAAAGGCGGGAATTCCCTTGCCTACTACGAGGGTGGACGGGGCTTGGCTCAGCGGGCGGAGCTTACAGGTGATTCATAAAGGGAGAACCTTCTACTCTGTGTCTGCAGGAGAGGAAGATAGAACCCGCGCGTCACAGTCAGATACAGATTACGCTCCAGTACATCATCAATTCACCTCCAGGAAGGATTCTAGATTGTTTTCTGCTATGGAATCTATGAGCGCACAGCCTTGCTTTATCTTTCCCAGCCCAAGAGTTAGGGTGGCTTGTCCTTTCCAGAAGCTGAGCTTCAACTGGGGCACCTGCTACGTTTATATTTGTAAGTGCTTCCTGTTGAGGTTTAGTTTCTGTAAAATGAGCATCATGGCCTACCCAACGGAGTATTTTCTACGAGTAAGTCAGTAAGCATTACCTAGCATGTTTTCATATGCCCCGTTTATATTGTACACTAAGACTACGTGATGGGCCTCGGGGGAAACGTCTCCAGCAACCTTGTGTGCCTTTGGCAATGTGATCGTTACTAGTGCGTCTTTGTGGAGATGTCCTCGTGCTTCTGCGCACAACCTGAATCGGCGGTAAACGCAGTGGTGTCGTTTTGGAAAGCTGTCCATCATCCTGGTAAAAGGCGGGAATTCCCTTGCCTACTACGAGGGTGGACGGGGCGTGGCTCAGCGGGCGGAGCTTTCAGGTGATTCATAAAGGGAGAACCTTCTACTCTGTGTCTGCAGGAGAGGAAGATAGAACCCGCGCGTCACAGTCAGATACAGATTACGCTCCAGTACATCATCAATTCACCTCCAGGAAGGATTCTAGATTGTTTTCTGCTATGGAATCTATGAGCGCACAGCCTTGCTTTATCTTTCCCAGCCCAAGAGTTAGGGTGGCTTGTCCTTTCCAGAAGCTGAGCTTCAACTGGGGCACCTGCTACGTTTATATTTGTAAGTGCTTCCTTTGAGGTTTAGTTTCTGTAAAATGAGCATCATGGCCTACCCAACCGGTGTATTTTCTACGAGTAAGTCAGTAAGCGTTACCTAGCATGTTTTCATATGCCCCGTTTATATTGTACACTAAGACTACGTGATGGGCCACGGGGGAAACCTCACCAGCAACCTTGTGTGCCTTTGGCAATGTGATCGTTACTAGTGCGTCTTTGTGGAGATGTCCTCGTGCTTCTGCGCACAACCTGAATCGGCGGTAAACGCAGTGGTGTCGTTTTGGAAAGCTGTCCATCATCCTGGTAAAAGGCGGGAATTCCCTTGCCTACTACGAGGGTGGACGGGGCGTGGCTCAGCGGGCGGAGCTTACAGGTGATTCATAAAGGGAGAACCTTCTACTCTGTGTCTGCAGGAGAGGAAGATAGAACCCGCGCGTCACAGTTAGATACAGATTACGCTCCAGTACATCATCAATTCACCTCCAGGAAGGATTCTAGATTGTTTTCTGCTATGGAATCTATGAGCGCACAGCCTTGCTTTATCTTTCCCAGCCCAAGAGTTAGGGTGGCTTGTCCTTTCCAGAAGCTGAGCTTCAACTGGGGCACCTGCTACGTTTATATTTGTAAGTGCTTCCTGTTGAGGTTTAGTTTCTGTAAAATGAGCATCATGGCCTACCCAACCGGAGTATTTTCTACGAGTAAGTCAGTAAGCGTTACCTAGCATGTTTTCATATGCCCCGTATATATTGTACCCTAAGACTAAGTGATGGGCCTCGGGGGAAACGTCTCCAGCAACCTTGTGTGCCTTTGGCAATGTGATCGTTACTAGTGCGTCTTTGTGGAGATGTCCTCGTGCTTCTGCGCACAACCTGAATCGGCGGTAAACGCAGTGGTGTCGTTTTGGAAAGCCGTCCATCATCCTGGTAAAAGGCGGGAATTCCCTTGCCTACTACGAGGGTGGACGGGGCGTGGCTCAGCGGGCGGAGCTTACAGGTGATTCATAAAGGGAGAACCTTCTACTCTGTGTCTGCAGGAGAGGAAGATAGAACCCGCGCGTCACAGTCAGATACAGATTACGCTCCAGTACATCATCAATTCACCTCCAGGAAGGATTCTAGATTGTTTTCTGCTATGGAATCTATGAGCGCACAGCCTTGCTTTATCTTTCCCAGCCCAAGAGTTAGGGTGGCTTGTCCTTTCCAGAAGCTGAGCTTCAACTGGGGCACCTGCTACGTTTATATTTGTAAGTGCTTCCTGTTGAGGTTTAGTTTCTGTAAAATGAGCATCATGGCCTACCCAACCGGAGTATTTTCTACGAGTAAGTCAGTAAGCGTTACCTAGCATGTTTTCATATGCCCCGTTTATATTGTACACTAAGACTACGTGATGGGCCACGGGGGAAACCTCACCAGCAACCTTGTGTGCCTTTGGCAATGTGATCGTTACTAGTGCGTCTTTGTGGAGATGTCCTCGTGCTTCTGCGCACAACCTGAATCGGCGGTAAACGCAGTGGTGTCGTTTTGGAAAGCTGTCCATCATCCTGGTAAAAGGCGGGAATTCCCTTGCCTACTACGAGGGTGGACGGGGCGTGGCTCAGCGGGCGAAGCTTTCAGGTGATTCATAAAGGGAGAACCTTCTACTCTGTGTCTGCAGGAGAGGAAGATAGAACCCGCGCGTCACAGTCAGATACAGATTACGCTCCAGTACATCATCAATTCACCTCCAGGAAGGATTCTAGATTGTTTTCTGCTATGGAATCTATGAGCGCACAGCCTTGCTTTATCTTTGCCAAGCCCAAGTTAGGGTGGCTTGTCCTTTCCAGAAGCTGAGCTTCAACTGGTGCACCTGCTACGTTTATATTTGTAAGTGCTTCCTTTGAGGTTTAGTTTCTGTAAAATGAGCATCATGGCCTACCCAACCGGAGTATTTTCTACGAGTAAGTCAGTAAGCGTTACCTAGCATGTTTTCATATGCCCCGTTTATATTGTACACTAAGACTACGTGATGGGCCACGGGGGAAACCTCACCAGCAACCTTGTGTGCCTTTGGCAATGTGATCGTTACTAGTGCGTCTTTGTGGAGATGTCCTCGTGCTTCTGCGCACCAACAACGCACGACCTGAATCGGCGGTAAACGCAGTGGTGTCGTTTTGGAAAGCTGTCCATCATCCTGGTAAAAGGCGGGAATTCCTTTGCCTACTACGAGGGTGGACGGGGCGTGGCTCAGCGGGCGGAGCTTACAGGTGATTCATAAAGGGAGAACCAGCTACTCTGTGTCTGCAGGAGAGGAAGATAGAACCCGCGCGTCACAGTCAGATACAGATTACGCTCCAGTACATCATCAATTCACCTCCAGGAAGGATTCTAGATTGTTTTCTGCTATGGAATCTATGAGCGCACAGCCTTGCTTTATCTTTCTCAGCCCAAGAGTTAGGGTGGCTTGTCCTTTCCAGAAGCTGAGCTTCAACTGGGGCACCTGCTACGTTTATATTTGTAAGTGCTTCCTGTTGAGGTTTAGTTTCTGTAAAATGAGCATCATGGCCTACCCAACCGGAGTATTTTCTACGAGTAAGTCAGTAAGCGTTACCTAGCATGTTTTCATATGCCCCGTGTATATTGTACCCTAAGACTAAGTGATGGGCCTCGGGGGAAACGTCTCCAGCAACCTTGTGTGCCTTTGGCAATGTGATCGTTACTAGTGCGTCTTTGTGGAGATGTCCTCGTGCTTCTGCGCACAACCTGAATCGGCGGTAAACGCAGTGGTGTCGTTTTGGAAAGCCGTCCATCATCCTGGTAAAAGGCGGGAATTCCCTTGCCTACTACGAGGGTGGACGGGGCGTGGCTCAGCGGGCGGAGCTTACAGGTGATTCATAAAGGGAGAACCTTCTACTCTGTGTCTGCAGGAGAGGAAGATAGAACCCGCGCGTCACAGTCAGATACAGATTACGCTCCAGTACATCATCAATTCACCTCCAGGAAGGATTCTAGATTGTTTTCTGCTATGGAATCTATGAGCGCACAGCCTTGCTTTATCTTTCCCAGCCCAAGAGTTAGGGTGGCTTGTCCTTTCCAGAAGCTGAGCTTCAACTGGGGCACCTGCTACGTTTATATTTGTAAGTGCTTCCTGTTGAGGTTTAGTTTCTGTAAAATGAGCATCATGGCCTACCCAACCGGAGTATTTTCTACGAGTAAGTCAGTAAGCGTTACCTAGCATGTTTTCATATGCCCCGTTTATATTGTACACTAAGACTACGTGATGGGCCACGGGGGAAACCTCACCAGCAACCTTGTGTGCCTTTGGCAATGTGATCGTTACTAGTGCGTCTTTGTGGAGATGTCCTCGTGCTTCTGCGCACAACCTGAATCGGCGGTAAACGCAGTGGTGTCGTTTTGGAAAGCTGTCCATCATCCTGGTAAAAGGCGGGAATTCCCTTGCCTACTACGAGGGTGGACGGGGCGTGGCTCAGCGGGCGAAGCTTTCAGGTGATTCATAAAGGGAGAACCTTCTACTCTGTGTCTGCAGGAGAGGAAGATAGAACCCGCGCGTCACAGTCAGATACAGATTACGCTCCAGTACATCATCAATTCACCTCCAGGAAGGATTCTAGATTGTTTTCTGCTATGGAATCTATGAGCGCACAGCCTTGCTTTATCTTTGCCAAGCCCAAGTTAGGGTGGCTTGTCCTTTCCAGAAGCTGAGCTTCAACTGGTGCACCTGCTACGTTTATATTTGTAAGTGCTTCCTTTGAGGTTTAGTTTCTGTAAAATGAGCATCATGGCCTACCCAACCGGTGTTTTTTCTACGAGTAAGTCAGTAAGCGTTACCTAGCATGTTTTCATATGCCCCGTTTATATTGTACACTAAGACTACGTGATGGGCCACGGGGGAAACCTCACCAGCAACCTTGTGTGCCTTTGGCAATGTGATCGTTACTAGTGCGTCTTTGTGGAGATGTCCTCGTGCTTCTGCGCACAACCTGAATCGGCGGTAAACGCAGTGGTGTCGTTTTGGAAAGCTGTCCATCATCCTGGTAAAAGGCGGGAATTCCCTTGCCTACTACGAGGGTGGACGGGGCGTGGCTCAGCGGGCGGAGCTTACAGGTGATTCATAAAGGGAGAACCTTCTACTCTGTGTCTGCAGGAGAGGAAGATAGAACCCGCGCGTCACAGTCAGATACAGATTACGCTCCAGTACATCATCAATTCACCTCCAGGAAGGATTCTAGATTGTTTTCTGCTATGGAATCTATGAGCGCACAGCCTTGCTTTATCTTTCCCAGCCCAAGAGTTAGGGTGGCTTGTCCTTTCCAGAAGCTGAGCTTCAACTGGGCACCTGCTACGTTTATATTTGTAAGTGCTTCCTGTTGAGGTTTAGTTTCTGTAAAATGAGCATCATGGCCTACCCAACCGGAGTATTTTCTACGAGTAAGTCAGTAAGCGTTACCTAGCATGTTTTCATATGCCCCGTTTATATTGTACCCTAAGACTACGTGATGGGCCTCGGGGTAAACGTCTCCAGCAACCTTGTGTGCCTTTGGCAATGTGATCGTTACTAGTGCGTCTTTGTGGAGATGTCCTCGTGCTTCTGCGCACAACCTGAATCGGCGGTAAACGCAGTGGTGTCGTTTTGGAAAGCCGTCCATCATCCTGGTAAAAGGCGGGAATTCCCTTGCCTACTACGAGGGTGGACGGGGCGTGGCTCAGCGGGCGGAGCTTACAGGTGATTCATAAAGGGAGAACCTTCTACTCTGTGTCTGCAGGAGAGGAAGATAGAACCCGCGCGTCACAGTCAGATACAGATTACGCTCCAGTACATCATCAATTCACCTCCAGGAAGGATTCTAGATTGTTTTCTGCTATGGAATCTATGAGCGCACAGCCTTGCTTTATCTTTCCCAGCCCAAGAGTTAGGGTGGCTTGTCCTTTCCAGAAGCTGAGCTTCAACTGGGGCACCTGCTACGTTTATATTTGTAAGTGCTTCCTGTTGAGGTTTAGTTTCTGTAAAATGAGCATCATGGCCTACCCAACCGGAGTATTTTCTACGAGTAAGTCAGTAAGCGTTACCTAGCATGTTTTCATATGCCCCGTTTATATTGTACACTAAGACTACGTGATGGGCCACGGGGGAAACCTCACCAGCAACCTTGTGTGCCTTTGGCAATGTGATCGTTACTAGTGCGTCTTTGTGGAGATGTCCTCGTGCTTCTGCGCACAACCTGAATCGGCGGTAAACGCAGTGGTGTCGTTTTGGAAAGCTGTCCATCATCCTGGTAAAAGGCGGGAATTCCCTTGCCTACTACGAGGGTGGACGGGGCGTGGCTCAGCGGGCGGAGCTTACAGGTGATTCATAAAGGGAGAACCTTCTACTCTGTGTCTGCAGGAGAGGAAGATAGAACCCGCGCGTCACAGTCAGATACAGATTACGCTCCAGTACATCATCAATTCACCTCCAGGAAGGATTCTAGATTGTTTTCTGCTATGGAATCTATGAGCGCACAGCCTTGCTTTATCTTTCCCAGCCCAAGAGTTAGGGTGGCTTGTCCTTTCCAGAAGCTGAGCTTCAACTGGGGCACCTGCTACGTTTATATTTGTAAGTGCTTCCTGTTGAGGTTTAGTTTCTGTAAAATGAGCATCATGGCCTACCCAACGGAGTATTTTCTACGAGTAAGTCAGTAAGCGTTACCTAGCATGTTTTCATATGCCCCGTTTATATTGTACACTAAGACTACGTGATGGGCCTCGGGGGAAACGTCTCCAGCAACCTTGTGTGCCTTTGGCAATGTGATCGTTACTAGTGCGTCTTTGTGGAGATGTCCTCGTGCTTCTGCGCACAACCTGAATCGGCGGTAAACGCAGTGGTGTCGTTTTGGAAAGCTGTCCATCATCCTGGTAAAAGGCGGGAATTCCCTTGCCTACTACGAGGGTGGACGGGGCGTGGCTCAGCGGGCGGAGCTTTCAGGTGATTCATAAAGGGAGAACCTTCTACTCTGTGTCTGCAGGAGAGGAAGATAGAACCCGCGCGTCACAGTCAGATACAGATTACGCTCCAGTACATCATCAATTCACCTCCAGGAAGGATTCTAGATTGTTTTCTGCTATGGAATCTATGAGCGCACAGCCTTGCTTTATCTTTCCCAGCCCAAGAGTTAGGGTGGCTTGTCCTTTCCAGAAGCTGAGCTTCAACTGGGGCACCTGCTACGTTTATATTTGTAAGTGCTTCCTTTGAGGTTTAGTTTCTGTAAAATGAGCATCATGGCCTACCCAACCGGTGTATTTTCTACGAGTAAGTCAGTAAGCGTTACCTAGCATGTTTTCATATGCCCCGTTTATATTGTACACTAAGACTACGTGATGGGCCACGGGGGAAACCTCACCAGCAACCTTGTGTGCCTTTGGCAATGTGATCGTTACTAGTGCGTCTTTGTGGAGATGTCCTCGTGCTTCTGCGCACAACCTGAATCGGCGGTAAACGCAGTGGTGTCGTTTTGGAAAGCTGTCCATCATCCTGGTAAAAGGCGGGAATTCCCTTGCCTACTACGAGGGTGGACGGGGCGTGGCTCAGCGGGCGGAGCTTACAGGTGATTCATAAAGGGAGAACCTTCTACTCTGTGTCTGCAGGAGAGGAAGATAGAACCCGCGCGTCACAGTTAGATACAGATTACGCTCCAGTACATCATCAATTCACCTCCAGGAAGGATTCTAGATTGTTTTCTGCTATGGAATCTATGAGCGCACAGCCTTGCTTTATCTTTCCCAGCCCAAGAGTTAGGGTGGCTTGTCCTTTCCAGAAGCTGAGCTTCAACTGGGGCACCTGCTACGTTTATATTTGTAAGTGCTTCCTGTTGAGGTTTAGTTTCTGTAAAATGAGCATCATGGCCTACCCAACCGGAGTATTTTCTACGAGTAAGTCAGTAAGCGTTACCTAGCATGTTTTCATATGCCCCGTATATATTGTACCCTAAGACTAAGTGATGGGCCTCGGGGGAAACGTCTCCAGCAACCTTGTGTGCCTTTGGCAATGTGATCGTTATTAGTGCGTCTTTGTGGAGATGTCCTCGTGCTTCTGCGCACAACCTGAATCGGCGGTAAACGCAGTGGTGTCGTTTTGGAAAGCCGTCCATCATCCTGGTAAAAGGCGGGAATTCCCTTGCCTACTACGAGGGTGGACGGGGCGTGGCTCAGCGGGCGGAGCTTACAGGTGATTCATAAAGGGAGAACCTTCTACTCTGTGTCTGCAGGAGAGGAAGATAGAACCCGCGCGTCACAGTCAGATACAGATTACGCTCCAGTACATCATCAATTCACCTCCAGGAAGGATTCTAGATTGTTTTCTGCTATGGAATCTATGAGCGCACAGCCTTGCTTTATCTTTCCCAGCCCAAGAGTTAGGGTGGCTTGTCCTTTCCAGAAGCTGAGCTTCAACTGGGGCACCTGCTACGTTTATATTTGTAAGTGCTTCCTGTTGAGGTTTAGTTTCTGTAAAATGAGCATCTTGGCCTACCCAACCGGAGTATTTTCTACGAGTAAGTCAGTAAGCGTTACCTAGCATGTTTTCATATGCCCCGTTTATATTGTACACTAAGACTACGTGATGGGCCACGGGGGAAACCTCACCAGCAACCTTGTGTGCCTTTGGCAATGTGATCGTTACTAGTGCGTCTTTGTGGAGATGTCCTCGTGCTTCTGCGCACAACCTGAATCGGCGGTAAACGCAGTGGTGTCGTTTTGGAAAGCTGTCCATCATCCTGGTAAAAGGCGGGAATTCCCTTGCCTACTACGAGGGTGGACGGGGCGTGGCTCAGCGGGCGGAGCTTACAGGTGATTCATAAAGGGAGAACCTTCTACTCTGTGTCTGCAGGAGAGGAAGATAGAACCCGCGCGTCACAGTCAGATACAGATTACGCTCCAGTACATCATCAATTCACCTCCAGGAAGGATTCTAGATTGTTTTCTGCTATGGAATCTATGAGCGCACAGCCTTGCTTTATCTTTCCCAGCCCAAGAGTTAGGGTGGCTTGTCCTTTCCAGAAGCTGAGCTTCAACTGGGGCACCTGCTACGTTTATATTTGTAAGTGCTTCCTGTTGAGGTTTAGTTTCTGTAAAATTAGCATCATGGCCTACCCAACCGGAGTATTTTCTACGAGTAAGTCAGTAAGCGTTACCTAGCATGTTTTCATATGCCCCGTTTATATTGTACACTAAGACTACGTGATGGGCCACGGGGGAAACCTCACCAGCAACCTTGTGTGCCTTTGGCAATGTGATCGTTACTAGTGCGTCTTTGTGGAGATGTCCTCGTGCTTCTGCGCACAACCTGAATCGGCGGTAAACGCAGTGGTGTCGTTTTGGAAAGCTGTCCATCATCCTGGTAAAAGGCGGGAATTCCCTTGCCTACTACGAGGGTGGACGGGGCGTGGCTCAGCGGGCGGAGCTTACAGGTGATTCATAAAGGGAGAACCTTCTACTCTGTGTCTGCAGGAGAGGAAGATAGAACCCGCGCGTCACAGTCAGATACAGATTACGCTCCAGTACATCATCAATTCACCTCCAGGAAGGATTCTAGATTGTTTTCTGCTATGGAATCTATGAGCGCACAGCCTTGCTTTATCTTTGCCAAGCCCAAGTTAGGGTGGCTTGTCCTTTCCAGAAGCTGAGCTTCAACTGGTGCACCTGCTACGTTTATATTTGTAAGTGCTTCCTTTGAGGTTTAGTTTCTGTAAAATGAGCATCATGGCCTACCCAACCGGTGTTTTTTCTACGAGTAAGTCAGTAAGCGTTACCTAGCATGTTTTCATATGCCCCGTTTATATTGTACACTAAGACTACGTGATGGGCCACGGGGGAAACCTCACCAGCAACCTTGTGTGCCTTTGGCAATGTGATCGTTACTAGTGCGTCTTTGTGGAGATGTCCTCGTGCTTCTGCGCACAACCTGAATCGGCGGTAAACGCAGTGGTGTCGTTTTGGAAAGCTGTCCATCATCCTGGTAAAAGGCGGGAATTCCCTTGCCTACTACGAGGGTGGACGGGGCGTGGCTCAGCGGGCGAAGCTTTCAGGTGATTCATAAAGGGAGAACCTTCTACTCTGTGTCTGCAGGAGAGGAAGATAGAACCCGCGCGTCACAGTCAGATACAGATTACGCTCCAGTACATCATCAATTCACCTCCAGGAAGGATTCTAGATTGTTTTCTGCTATGGAATCTATGAGCGCACAGCCTTGCTTTATCTTTCCCAGCCCAAGAGTTAGGGTGGCTTGTCCTTTCCAGAAGCTGAGCTTCAACTGGGGCACCTGCTACGTTTATATTTGTAAGTGCTTCCTGTTGAGGTTTAGTTTCTGTAAAATGAGCATCATGGCCTACCCAACGGAGTATTTTCTACGAGTAAGTCAGTAAGCGTTACCTAGCATGTTTTCATATGCCCCGTTTATATTGTACACTAAGACTACGTGATGGGCCTCGGGGGAAACGTCTCCAGCAACCTTGTGTGCCTTTGGCAATGTGATCGTTACTAGTGCGTCTTTGTGGAGATGTCCTCGTGCTTCTGCGCACAACCTGAATCGGCGGTAAACGCAGTGGTGTCGTTTTGGAAAGCTGTCCATCATCCTGGTAAAAGGCGGGAATTCCCTTGCCTACTACGAGGGTGGACGGGGCGTGGCTCAGCGGGCGGAGCTTTCAGGTGATTCATAAAGGGAGAACCTTCTACTCTGTGTCTGCAGGAGAGGAAGATAGAACCCGCGCGTCACAGTCAGATACAGATTACGCTCCAGTACATCATCAATTCACCTCCAGGAAGGATTCTAGATTGTTTTCTGCTATGGAATCTATGAGCGCACAGCCTTGCTTTATCTTTCCCAGCCCAAGAGTTAGGGTGGCTTGTCCTTTCCAGAAGCTGAGCTTCAACTGGGGCACCTGCTACGTTTATATTTGTAAGTGCTTCCTTTGAGGTTTAGTTTCTGTAAAATGAGCATCATGGCCTACCCAACCGGTGTATTTTCTACGAGTAAGTCAGTAAGCGTTACCTAGCATGTTTTCATATGCCCCGTTTATATTGTACACTAAGACTACGTGATGGGCCACGGGGGAAACCTCACCAGCAACCTTGTGTGCCTTTGGCAATGTGATCGTTACTAGTGCGTCTTTGTGGAGATGTCCTCGTGCTTCTGCGCACCAACAACGCACGACCTGAATCGGCGGTAAACGCAGTGGTGTCGTTTTGGAAAGCTGTCCATCATCCTGGTAAAAGGCGGGAATTCCTTTGCCTACTACGAGGGTGGACGGGGCGTGGCTCAGCGGGCGGAGCTTACAGGTGATTCATAAAGGGAGAACCAGCTACTCTGTGTCTGCAGGAGAGGAAGATAGAACCCGCGCGTCACAGTCAGATACAGATTACGCTCCAGTACATCATCAATTCACCTCCAGGAAGGATTCTAGATTGTTTTCTGCTATGGAATCTATGAGCGCACAGCCTTGCTTTATCTTTCCCAGCCCAAGAGTTAGGGTGGCTTGTCCTTTCCAGAAGCTGAGCTTCAACTGGGGCACCTGCTACGTTTATATTTGTAAGTGCTTCCTGTTGAGGTTTAGTTTCTGTAAAATGAGCATCATGGCCTACCCAACCGGAGTATTTTCTACGAGTAAGTCAGTAAGCGTTACCTAGCATGTTTTCATATGCCCCGTTTATATTGTACACTAAGACTACGTGATGGGCCACGGGGGAAACCTCACCAGCAACCTTGTGTGCCTTTGGCAATGTGATCGTTACTAGTGCGTCTTTGTGGAGATGTCCTCGTGCTTCTGCGCACAACCTGAATCGGCGGTAAACGCAGTGGTGTCGTTTTGGAAAGCTGTCCATCATCCTGGTAAAAGGCGGGAATTCCCTTGCCTACTACGAGGGTGGACGGGGCGTGGCTCAGCGGGCGGAGCTTTCAGGTGATTCATAAAGGGAGAACCTTCTACTCTGTGTCTGCAGGAGAGGAAGATAGAACCCGCGCGTCACAGTCAGATACAGATTACGCTCCAGTACATCATCAATTCACCTCCAGGAAGGATTCTAGATTGTTTTCTGCTATGGAATCTATGAGCGCACAGCCTTGCTTTATCTTTCCCAGCCCAAGAGTTAGGGTGGCTTGTCCTTTCCAGAAGCTGAGCTTCAACTGGGGCACCTGCTACGTTTATATTTGTAAGTGCTTCCTTTGAGGTTTAGTTTCTGTAAAATGAGCATCATGGCCTACCCAACCGGTGTATTTTCTACGAGTAAGTCAGTAAGCGTTACCTAGCATGTTTTCATATGCCCCGTTTATATTGTACACTAAGACTACGTGATGGGCCACGGGGGAAACCTCACCAGCAACCTTGTGTGCCTTTGGCAATGTGATCGTTACTAGTGCGTCTTTGTGGAGATGTCCTCGTGCTTCTGCGCACCAACAACGCACGACCTGAATCGGCGGTAAACGCAGTGGTGTCGTTTTGGAAAGCTGTCCATCATCCTGGTAAAAGGCGGGAATTCCTTTGCCTACTACGAGGGTGGACGGGGCGTGGCTCAGCGGGCGGAGCTTACAGGTGATTCATAAAGGGAGAACCAGCTACTCTGTGTCTGCAGGAGAGGAAGATAGAACCCGCGCGTCACAGTCAGATACAGATTACGCTCCAGTACATCATCAATTCACCTCCAGGAAGGATTCTAGATTGTTTTCTGCTATGGAATCTATGAGCGCACAGCCTTGCTTTATCTTTCCCAGCCCAAGAGTTAGGGTGGCTTGTCCTTTCCAGAAGCTGAGCTTCAACTGGGGCACCTGCTACGTTTATATTTGTAAGTGCTTCCTGTTGAGGTTTAGTTTCTGTAAAATGAGCATCATGGCCTACCCAACCGGAGTATTTTCTACGAGTAAGTCAGTAAGCGTTACCTAGCATGTTTTCATATGCCCCGTTTATATTGTACACTAAGACTACGTGATGGGCCACGGGGGAAACCTCACCAGCAACCTTGTGTGCCTTTGGCAATGTGATCGTTACTAGTGCGTCTTTGTGGAGATGTCCTCGTGCTTCTGCGCACAACCTGAATCGGCGGTAAACGCAGTGGTGTCGTTTTGGAAAGCTGTCCATCATCCTGGTAAAAGGCGGGAATTCCCTTGCCTACTACGAGGGTGGACGGGGCGTGGCTCAGCGGGCGAAGCTTTCAGGTGATTCATAAAGGGAGAACCTTCTACTCTGTGTCTGCAGGAGAGGAAGATAGAACCCGCGCGTCACAGTCAGATACAGATTACGCTCCAGTACATCATCAATTCACCTCCAGGAAGGATTCTAGATTGTTTTCTGCTATGGAATCTATGAGCGCACAGCCTTGCTTTATCTTTGCCAAGCCCAAGTTAGGGTGGCTTGTCCTTTCCAGAAGCTGAGCTTCAACTGGTGCACCTGCTACGTTTATATTTGTAAGTGCTTCCTTTGAGGTTTAGTTTCTGTAAAATGAGCATCATGGCCTACCCAACCGGAGTATTTTCTACGAGTAAGTCAGTAAGCGTTACCTAGCATGTTTTCATATGCCCCGTTTATATTGTACACTAAGACTACGTGATGGGCCACGGGGGAAACCTCACCAGCAACCTTGTGTGCCTTTGGCAATGTGATCGTTACTAGTGCGTCTTTGTGGAGATGTCCTCGTGCTTCTGCGCACAACCTGAATCGGCGGTAAACGCAGTGGTGTCGTTTTGGAAAGCTGTCCATCATCCTGGTAAAAGGCGGGAATTCCTTTGCCTACTACGAGGGTGGACGGGGCGTGGCTCAGCGGGCGGAGCTTACAGGTGATTCATAAAGGGAGAACCAGCTACTCTGTGTCTGCAGGAGAGAAAGATAGAACCCGCGCGTCACAGTCAGATACAGATTACGCTCCAGTACATCATCAATTCACCTCCAGGAAGGATTCTAGATTGTTTTCTGCTATGGAATCTATGAGCGCACAGCCTTGCTTTATCTTTCCCAGCCCAAGAGTTAGGGTGGCTTGTCCTTTCCAGAAGCTGAGCTTCAACTGGGGCACCTGCTACGTTTATATTTGTAAGTGCTTCCTGTTGAGGTTTAGTTTCTGTAAAATGAGCATCATGGCCTACCCAACCGGAGTATTTTCTACGAGTAAGTCAGTAAGCGTTACCTAGCATGTTTTCATATGCCCCGTTTATATTGTACACTAAGACTACGTGATGGGCCACGGGGGAAACCTCACCAGCAACCTTGTGTGCCTTTGGCAATGTGATCGTTACTAGTGCGTCTTTGTGGAGATGTCCTCGTGCTTCTGCGCACAACCTGAATCGGCGGTAAACGCAGTGGTGTCGTTTTGGAAAGCTGTCCATCATCCTGGTAAAAGGCGGGAATTCCCTTGCCTACTACGAGGGTGGACGGGGCGTGGCTCAGCGGGCGGAGCTTACAGGTGATTCATAAAGGGAGAACCTTCTACTCTGTGTCTGCAGGAGAGGAAGATAGAACCCGCGCGTCACAGTCAGATACAGATTACGCTCCAGTACATCATCAATTCACCTCCAGGAAGGATTCTAGATTGTTTTCTGCTATGGAATCTATGAGCGCACAGCCTTGCTTTATCTTTGCCAAGCCCAAGTTAGGGTGGCTTGTCCTTTCCAGAAGCTGAGCTTCAACTGGTGCACCTGCTACGTTTATATTTGTAAGTGCTTCCTTTGAGGTTTAGTTTCTGTAAAATGAGCATCATGGCCTACCCAACCGGTGTTTTTTCTACGAGTAAGTCAGTAAGCGTTACCTAGCATGTTTTCATATGCCCCGTTTATATTGTACACTAAGACTACGTGATGGGCCACGGGGGAAACCTCACCAGCAACCTTGTGTGCCTTTGGCAATGTGATCGTTACTAGTGCGTCTTTGTGGAGATGTCCTCGTGCTTCTGCGCACAACCTGAATCGGCGGTAAACGCAGTGGTGTCGTTTTGGAAAGCTGTCCATCATTCTGGTAAAAGGCGGGAATTCCCTTGCCTACTACGAGGGTGGACGGGGCGTGGCTCAGCGGGCGAAGCTTTCAGGTGATTCATAAAGGGAGAACCTTCTACTCTGTGTCTGCAGGAGAGGAAGATAGAACCCGCGCGTCACAGTCAGATACAGATTACGCTCCAGTACATCATCAATTCACCTCCAGGAAGGATTCTAGATTGTTTTCTGCTATGGAATCTATGAGCGCACAGCCTTGCTTTATCTTTCCCAGCCCAAGAGTTAGGGTGGCTTGTCCTTTCCAGAAGCTGAGCTTCAACTGGGGCACCTGCTACGTTTATATTTGTAAGTGCTTCCTGTTGAGGTTTAGTTTCTGTAAAATGAGCATCATGGACTACCCAACGGAGTATTTTCTACGAGTAAGTCAGTAAGCGTTACCTAGCATGTTTTCATATGCCCCGTTTATATTGTACACTAAGACTACGTGATGGGCCTCGGGGGAAACGTCTCCAGCAACCTTGTGTGCCTTTGGCAATGTGATCGTTACTAGTGCGTCTTTGTGGAGATGTCCTCGTGCTTCTGCGCACAACCTGAATCGGCGGTAAACGCAGTGGTGTCGTTTTGGAAAGCTGTCCATCATCCTGGTAAAAGGCGGGAATTCCCTTGCCTACTACGAGGGTGGACGGGGCGTGGCTCAGCGGGCGGAGCTTTCAGGTGATTCATAAAGGGAGAACCTTCTACTCTGTGTCTGCAGGAGAGGAAGATAGAACCCGCGCGTCACAGTCAGATACAGATTACGCTCCAGTACATCATCAATTCACCTCCAGGAAGGATTCTAGATTGTTTTCTGCTATGGAATCTATGAGCGCACAGCCTTGCTTTATCTTTCCCAGCCCAAGAGTTAGGGTGGCTTGTCCTTTCCAGAAGCTGAGCTTCAACTGGGGCACCTGCTACGTTTATATTTGTAAGTGCTTCCTTTGAGGTTTAGTTTCTGTAAAATGAGCATCATGGCCTACCCAACCGGTGTATTTTCTACGAGTAAGTCAGTAAGCGTTACCTAGCATGTTTTCATATGCCCCGTTTATATTGTACACTAAGACTACGTGATGGGCCACGGGGGAAACCTCACCAGCAACCTTGTGTGCCTTTGGCAATGTGATCGTTACTAGTGCGTCTTTGTGGAGATGTCCTCGTGCTTCTGCGCACCAACAACGCACGACCTGAATCGGCGGTAAACGCAGTGGTGTCGTTTTGGAAAGCTGTCCATCATCCTGGTAAAAGGCGGGAATTCCTTTGCCTACTACGAGGGTGGACGGGGCGTGGCTCAGCGGGCGGAGCTTACAGGTGATTCATAAAGGGAGAACCAGCTACTCTGTGTCTGCAGGAGAGGAAGATAGAACCCGCGCGTCACAGTCAGATACAGATTACGCTCCAGTACATCATCAATTCACCTCCAGGAAGGATTCTAGATTGTTTTCTGCTATGGAATCTATGAGCGCACAGCCTTGCTTTATCTTTCCCAGCCCAAGAGTTAGGGTGGCTTGTCCTTTCCAGAAGCTGAGCTTCAACTGGGGCACCTGCTACGTTTATATTTGTAAGTGCTTCCTGTTGAGGTTTAGTTTCTGTAAAATGAGCATCATGGCCTACCCAACCGGAGTATTTTCTACGAGTAAGTCAGTAAGCGTTACCTAGCATGTTTTCATATGCCCCGTTTATATTGTACACTAAGACTACGTGATGGGCCACGGGGGAAACCTCACCAGCAACCTTGTGTGCCTTTGGCAATGTGATCGTTACTAGTGCGTCTTTGTGGAGATGTCCTCGTGCTTCTGCGCACAACCTGAATCGGCGGTAAACGCAGTGGTGTCGTTTTGGAAAGCTGTCCATCATCCTGGTAAAAGGCGGGAATTCCCTTGCCTACTACGAGGGTGGACGGGGCGTGGCTCAGCGGGCGAAGCTTTCAGGTGATTCATAAAGGGAGAACCTTCTACTCTGTGTCTGCAGGAGAGGAAGATAGAACCCGCGCGTCACAGTCAGATACAGATTACGCTCCAGTACATCATCAATTCACCTCCAGGAAGGATTCTAGATTGTTTTCTGCTATGGAATCTATGAGCGCACAGCCTTGCTTTATCTTTGCCAAGCCCAAGTTAGGGTGGCTTGTCCTTTCCAGAAGCTGAGCTTCAACTGGTGCACCTGCTACGTTTATATTTGTAAGTGCTTCCTTTGAGGTTTAGTTTCTGTAAAATGAGCATCATGGCCTACCCAACCGGAGTATTTTCTACGAGTAAGTCAGTAAGCGTTACCTAGCATGTTTTCATATGCCCCGTTTATATTGTACACTAAGACTACGTGATGGGCCACGGGGGAAACCTCACCAGCAACCTTGTGTGCCTTTGGCAATGTGATCGTTACTAGTGCGTCTTTGTGGAGATGTCCTCGTGCTTCTGCGCACAACCTGAATCGGCGGTAAACGCAGTGGTGTCGTTTTGGAAAGCTGTCCATCATCCTGGTAAAAGGCGGGAATTCCTTTGCCTACTACGAGGGTGGACGGGGCGTGGCTCAGCGGGCGGAGCTTACAGGTGATTCATAAAGGGAGAACCAGCTACTCTGTGTCTGCAGGAGAGAAAGATAGAACCCGCGCGTCACAGTCAGATACAGATTACGCTCCAGTACATCATCAATTCACCTCCAGGAAGGATTCTAGATTGTTTTCTGCTATGGAATCTATGAGCGCACAGCCTTGCTTTATCTTTCCCAGCCCAAGAGTTAGGGTGGCTTGTCCTTTCCAGAAGCTGAGCTTCAACTGGGGCACCTGCTACGTTTATATTTGTAAGTGCTTCCTGTTGAGGTTTAGTTTCTGTAAAATGAGCATCATGGCCTACCCAACCGGAGTATTTTCTACGAGTAAGTCAGTAAGCGTTACCTAGCATGTTTTCATATGCCCCGTTTATATTGTACACTAAGACTACGTGATGGGCCACGGGGGAAACCTCACCAGCAACCTTGTGTGCCTTTGGCAATGTGATCGTTACTAGTGCGTCTTTGTGGAGATGTCCTCGTGCTTCTGCGCACAACCTGAATCGGCGGTAAACGCAGTGGTGTCGTTTTGGAAAGCTGTCCATCATCCTGGTAAAAGGCGGGAATTCCCTTGCCTACTACGAGGGTGGACGGGGCGTGGCTCAGCGGGCGGAGCTTACAGGTGATTCATAAAGGGAGAACCTTCTACTCTGTGTCTGCAGGAGAGGAAGATAGAACCCGCGCGTCACAGTCAGATACAGATTACGCTCCAGTACATCATCAATTCACCTCCAGGAAGGATTCTAGATTGTTTTCTGCTATGGAATCTATGAGCGCACAGCCTTGCTTTATCTTTGCCAAGCCCAAGTTAGGGTGGCTTGTCCTTTCCAGAAGCTGAGCTTCAACTGGTGCACCTGCTACGTTTATATTTGTAAGTGCTTCCTTTGAGGTTTAGTTTCTGTAAAATGAGCATCATGGCCTACCCAACCGGTGTTTTTTCTACGAGTAAGTCAGTAAGCGTTACCTAGCATGTTTTCATATGCCCCGTTTATATTGTACACTAAGACTACGTGATGGGCCACGGGGGAAACCTCACCAGCAACCTTGTGTGCCTTTGGCAATGTGATCGTTACTAGTGCGTCTTTGTGGAGATGTCCTCGTGCTTCTGCGCACAACCTGAATCGGCGGTAAACGCAGTGGTGTCGTTTTGGAAAGCTGTCCATCATCCTGGTAAAAGGCGGGAATTCCCTTGCCTACTACGAGGGTGGACGGGGCGTGGCTCAGCGGGCGAAGCTTTCAGGTGATTCATAAAGGGAGAACCTTCTACTCTGTGTCTGCAGGAGAGGAAGATAGAACCCGCGCGTCACAGTCAGATACAGATTACGCTCCAGTACATCATCAATTCACCTCCAGGAAGGATTCTAGATTGTTTTCTGCTATGGAATCTATGAGCGCACAGCCTTGCTTTATCTTTCCCAGCCCAAGAGTTAGGGTGGCTTGTCCTTTCCAGAAGCTGAGCTTCAACTGGGGCACCTGCTACGTTTATATTTGTAAGTGCTTCCTGTTGAGGTTTAGTTTCTGTAAAATGAGCATCATGGCCTACCCAACGGAGTATTTTCTACGAGTAAGTCAGTAAGCGTTACCTAGCATGTTTTCATATGCCCCGTTTATATTGTACACTAAGACTACGTGATGGGCCTCGGGGGAAACGTCTCCAGCAACCTTGTGTGCCTTTGGCAATGTGATCGTTACTAGTGCGTCTTTGTGGAGATGTCCTCGTGCTTCTGCGCACAACCTGAATCGGCGGTAAACGCAGTGGTGTCGTTTTGGAAAGCTGTCCATCATCCTGGTAAAAGGCGGGAATTCCCTTGCCTACTACGAGGGTGGACGGGGCGTGGCTCAGCGGGCGGAGCTTTCAGGTGATTCATAAAGGGAGAACCTTCTACTCTGTGTCTGCAGGAGAGGAAGATAGAACCCGCGCGTCACAGTCAGATACAGATTACGCTCCAGTACATCATCAATTCACCTCCAGGAAGGATTCTAGATTGTTTTCTGCTATGGAATCTATGAGCGCACAGCCTTGCTTTATCTTTCCCAGCCCAAGAGTTAGGGTGGCTTGTCCTTTCCAGAAGCTGAGCTTCAACTGGGGCACCTGCTACGTTTATATTTGTAAGTGCTTCCTTTGAGGTTTAGTTTCTGTAAAATGAGCATCATGGCCTACCCAACCGGTGTATTTTCTACGAGTAAGTCAGTAAGCGTTACCTAGCATGTTTTCATATGCCCCGTTTATATTGTACACTAAGACTACGTGATGGGCCACGGGGGAAACCTCACCAGCAACCTTGTGTGCCTTTGGCAATGTGATCGTTACTAGTGCGTCTTTGTGGAGATGTCCTCGTGCTTCTGCGCACCAACAACGCACGACCTGAATCGGCGGTAAACGCAGTGGTGTCGTTTTGGAAAGCTGTCCATCATCCTGGTAAAAGGCGGGAATTCCTTTGCCTACTACGAGGGTGGACGGGGCGTGGCTCAGCGGGCGGAGCTTACAGGTGATTCATAAAGGGAGAACCAGCTACTCTGTGTCTGCAGGAGAGGAAGATAGAACCCGCGCGTCACAGTCAGATACAGATTACGCTCCAGTACATCATCAATTCACCTCCAGGAAGGATTCTAGATTGTTTTCTGCTATGGAATCTATGAGCGCACAGCCTTGCTTTATCTTTCCCAGCCCAAGAGTTAGGGTGGCTTGTCCTTTCCAGAAGCTGAGCTTCAACTGGGGCACCTGCTACGTTTATATTTGTAAGTGCTTCCTGTTGAGGTTTAGTTTCTGTAAAATGAGCATCATGGCCTACCCAACCGGAGTATTTTCTACGAGTAAGTCAGTAAGCGTTACCTAGCATGTTTTCATATGCCCCGTTTATATTGTACACTAAGACTACGTGATGGGCCACGGGGGAAACCTCACCAGCAACCTTGTGTGCCTTTGGCAATGTGATCGTTACTAGTGCGTCTTTGTGGAGATGTCCTCGTGCTTCTGCGCACAACCTGAATCGGCGGTAAACGCAGTGGTGTCGTTTTGGAAAGCTGTCCATCATCCTGGTAAAAGGCGGGAATTCCCTTGCCTACTACGAGGGTGGACGGGGCGTGGCTCAGCGGGCGAAGCTTTCAGGTGATTCATAAAGGGAGAACCTTCTACTCTGTGTCTGCAGGAGAGGAAGATAGAACCCGCGCGTCACAGTCAGATACAGATTACGCTCCAGTACATCATCAATTCACCTCCAGGAAGGATTCTAGATTGTTTTCTGCTATGGAATCTATGAGCGCACAGCCTTGCTTTATCTTTGCCAAGCCCAAGTTAGGGTGGCTTGTCCTTTCCAGAAGCTGAGCTTCAACTGGTGCACCTGCTACGTTTATATTTGTAAGTGCTTCCTTTGAGGTTTAGTTTCTGTAAAATGAGCATCATGGCCTACCCAACCGGTGTTTTTTCTACGAGTAAGTCAGTAAGCGTTACCTAGCATGTTTTCATATGCCCCGTTTATATTGTACACTAAGACTACGTGATGGGCCACGGGGGAAACCTCACCAGCAACCTTGTGTGCCTTTGGCAATGTGATCGTTACTAGTGCGTCTTTGTGGAGATGTCCTCGTGCTTCTGCGCACAACCTGAATCGGCGGTAAACGCAGTGGTGTCGTTTTGGAAAGCTGTCCATCATCCTGGTAAAAGGCGGGAATTCCCTTGCCTACTACGAGGGTGGACGGGGCGTGGCTCAGCGGGCGAAGCTTTCAGGTGATTCATAAAGGGAGAACCTTCTACTCTGTGTCTGCAGGAGAGGAAGATAGAACCCGCGCGTCACAGTCAGATACAGATTACGCTCCAGTACATCATCAATTCACCTCCAGGAAGGATTCTAGATTGTTTTCTGCTATGGAATCTATGAGCGCACAGCCTTGCTTTATCTTTCCCAGCCCAAGAGTTAGGGTGGCTTGTCCTTTCCAGAAGCTGAGCTTCAACTGGGGCACCTGCTACGTTTATATTTGTAAGTGCTTCCTGTTGAGGTTTAGTTTCTGTAAAATGAGCATCATGGCCTACCCAACGGAGTATTTTCTACGAGTAAGTCAGTAAGCGTTACCTAGCATGTTTTCATATGCCCCGTTTATATTGTACACTAAGACTACGTGATGGGCCTCGGGGGAAACGTCTCCAGCAACCTTGTGTGCCTTTGGCAATGTGATCGTTACTAGTGCGTCTTTGTGGAGATGTCCTCGTGCTTCTGCGCACAACCTGAATCGGCGGTAAACGCAGTGGTGTCGTTTTGGAAAGCTGTCCATCATCCTGGTAAAAGGCGGGAATTCCCTTGCCTACTACGAGGGTGGACGGGGCGTGGCTCAGCGGGCGGAGCTTTCAGGTGATTCATAAAGGGAGAACCTTCTACTCTGTGTCTGCAGGAGAGGAAGATAGAACCCGCGCGTCACAGTCAGATACAGATTACGCTCCAGTACATCATCAATTCACCTCCAGGAAGGATTCTAGATTGTTTTCTGCTATGGAATCTATGAGCGCACAGCCTTGCTTTATCTTTCCCAGCCCAAGAGTTAGGGTGGCTTGTCCTTTCCAGAAGCTGAGCTTCAACTGGGGCACCTGCTACGTTTATATTTGTAAGTGCTTCCTTTGAGGTTTAGTTTCTGTAAAATGAGCATCATGGCCTACCCAACCGGTGTATTTTCTACGAGTAAGTCAGTAAGCGTTACCTAGCATGTTTTCATATGCCCCGTTTATATTGTACACTAAGACTACGTGATGGGCCACGGGGGAAACCTCACCAGCAACCTTGTGTGCCTTTGGCAATGTGATCGTTACTAGTGCGTCTTTGTGGAGATGTCCTCGTGCTTCTGCGCACCAACAACGCACGACCTGAATCGGCGGTAAACGCAGTGGTGTCGTTTTGGAAAGCTGTCCATCATCCTGGTAAAAGGCGGGAATTCCTTTGCCTACTACGAGGGTGGACGGGGCGTGGCTCAGCGGGCGGAGCTTACAGGTGATTCATAAAGGGAGAACCAGCTACTCTGTGTCTGCAGGAGAGGAAGATAGAACCCGCGCGTCACAGTCAGATACAGATTACGCTCCAGTACATCATCAATTCACCTCCAGGAAGGATTCTAGATTGTTTTCTGCTATGGAATCTATGAGCGCACAGCCTTGCTTTATCTTTCCCAGCCCAAGAGTTAGGGTGGCTTGTCCTTTCCAGAAGCTGAGCTTCAACTGGGGCACCTGCTACGTTTATATTTGTAAGTGCTTCCTGTTGAGGTTTAGTTTCTGTAAAATGAGCATCATGGCCTACCCAACCGGAGTATTTTCTACGAGTAAGTCAGTAAGCGTTACCTAGCATGTTTTCATATGCCCCGTTTATATTGTACACTAAGACTACGTGATGGGCCACGGGGGAAACCTCACCAGCAACCTTGTGTGCCTTTGGCAATGTGATCGTTACTAGTGCGTCTTTGTGGAGATGTCCTCGTGCTTCTGCGCACAACCTGAATCGGCGGTAAACGCAGTGGTGTCGTTTTGGAAAGCTGTCCATCATCCTGGTAAAAGGCGGGAATTCCCTTGCCTACTACGAGGGTGGACGGGGCGTGGCTCAGCGGGCGAAGCTTTCAGGTGATTCATAAAGGGAGAACCTTCTACTCTGTGTCTGCAGGAGAGGAAGATAGAACCCGCGCGTCACAGTCAGATACAGATTACGCTCCAGTACATCATCAATTCACCTCCAGGAAGGATTCTAGATTGTTTTCTGCTATGGAATCTATGAGCGCACAGCCTTGCTTTATCTTTGCCAAGCCCAAGTTAGGGTGGCTTGTCCTTTCCAGAAGCTGAGCTTCAACTGGTGCACCTGCTACGTTTATATTTGTAAGTGCTTCCTTTGAGGTTTAGTTTCTGTAAAATGAGCATCATGGCCTACCCAACCGGTGTTTTTTCTACGAGTAAGTCAGTAAGCGTTACCTAGCATGTTTTCATATGCCCCGTTTATATTGTACACTAAGACTACGTGATGGGCCAGGGGGGAAACCTCACCAGCAACCTTGTGTGCCTTTGGCAATGTGATCGTTACTAGTGCGTCTTTGTGGAGATGTCCTCGTGCTTCTGCGCACAACCTGAATCGGCGGTAAACGCAGTGGTGTCGTTTTGGAAAGCTGTCCATCATCCTGGTAAAAGGCGGGAATTCCCTTGCCTACTACGAGGGTGGACGGGGCGTGGCTCAGCGGGCGAAGCTTTCAGGTGATTCATAAAGGGAGAACCTTCTACTCTGTGTCTGCAGGAGAGGAAGATAGAACCCGCGCGTCACAGTCAGATACAGATTACGCTCCAGTACATCATCAATTCACCTCCAGGAAGGATTCTAGATTGTTTTCTGCTATGGAATCTATGAGCGCACAGCCTTGCTTTATCTTTGCCAAGCCCAAGTTAGGGTGGCTTGTCCTTTCCAGAAGCTGAGCTTCAACTGGTGCACCTGCTACGTTTATATTTGTAAGTGCTTCCTTTGAGGTTTAGTTTCTGTAAAATGAGCATCATGGCCTACCCAACCGGTGTTTTTTCTACGAGTAAGTCAGTAAGCGTTACCTAGCATGTTTTCATATGCCCCGTTTATATTGTACACTAAGACTACGTGATGGGCCACGGGGGAAACCTCACCAGCAACCTTGTGTGCCTTTGGCAATGTGATCGTTACTAGTGCGTCTTTGTGGAGATGTCCTCGTGCTTCTGCGCACAACCTGAATCGGCGGTAAACGCAGTGGTGTCGTTTTGGAAAGCTGTCCATCATCCTGGTAAAAGGCGGGAATTCCCTTGCCTACTACGAGGGTGGACGGGGCGTGGCTCAGCGGGCGGAGCTTACAGGTGATTCATAAAGGGAGAACCTTCTACTCTGTGTCTGCAGGAGAGGAAGATAGAACCCGCGCGTCACAGTCAGATACAGATTACGCTCCAGTACATCATCAATTCACCTCCAGGAAGGATTCTAGATTGTTTTCTGCTATGGAATCTATGAGCGCACAGCCTTGCTTTATCTTTCCCAGCCCAAGAGTTAGGGTGGCTTGTCCTTTCCAGAAGCTGAGCTTCAACTGGGCACCTGCTACGTTTATATTTGTAAGTGCTTCCTGTTGAGGTTTAGTTTCTGTAAAATGAGCATCATGGCCTACCCAACCGGAGTATTTTCTACGAGTAAGTCAGTAAGCGTTACCTAGCATGTTTTCATATGCCCCGTTTATATTGTACCCTAAGACTACGTGATGGGCCTCGGGGTAAACGTCTCCAGCAACCTTGTGTGCCTTTGGCAATGTGATCGTTACTAGTGCGTCTTTGTGGAGATGTCCTCGTGCTTCTGCGCACAACCTGAATCGGCGGTAAACGCAGTGGTGTCGTTTTGGAAAGCCGTCCATCATCCTGGTAAAAGGCGGGAATTCCCTTGCCTACTACGAGGGTGGACGGGGCGTGGCTCAGCGGGCGGAGCTTACAGGTGATTCATAAAGGGAGAACCTTCTACTCTGTGTCTGCAGGAGAGGAAGATAGAACCCGCGCGTCACAGTCAGATACAGATTACGCTCCAGTACATCATCAATTCACCTCCAGGAAGGATTCTAGATTGTTTTCTGCTATGGAATCTATGAGCGCACAGCCTTGCTTTATCTTTCCCAGCCCAAGAGTTAGGGTGGCTTGTCCTTTCCAGAAGCTGAGCTTCAACTGGGGCACCTGCTACGTTTATATTTGTAAGTGCTTCCTGTTGAGGTTTAGTTTCTGTAAAATGAGCATCATGGCCTACCCAACCGGAGTATTTTCTACGAGTAAGTCAGTAAGCGTTACCTAGCATGTTTTCATATGCCCCGTTTATATTGTACACTAAGACTACGTGATGGGCCACGGGGGAAACCTCACCAGCAACCTTGTGTGCCTTTGGCAATGTGATCGTTACTAGTGCGTCTTTGTGGAGATGTCCTCGTGCTTCTGCGCACAACCTGAATCGGCGGTAAACGCAGTGGTGTCGTTTTGGAAAGCTGTCCATCATCCTGGTAAAAGGCGGGAATTCCCTTGCCTACTACGAGGGTGGACGGGGCGTGGCTCAGCGGGCGGAGCTTACAGGTGATTCATAAAGGGAGAACCTTCTACTCTGTGTCTGCAGGAGAGGAAGATAGAACCCGCGCGTCACAGTCAGATACAGATTACGCTCCAGTACATCATCAATTCACCTCCAGGAAGGATTCTAGATTGTTTTCTGCTATGGAATCTATGAGCGCACAGCCTTGCTTTATCTTTCCCAGCCCAAGAGTTAGGGTGGCTTGTCCTTTCCAGAAGCTGAGCTTCAACTGGGGCACCTGCTACGTTTATATTTGTAAGTGCTTCCTGTTGAGGTTTAGTTTCTGTAAAATGAGCATCATGGCCTACCCAACGGAGTATTTTCTACGAGTAAGTCAGTAAGCGTTACCTAGCATGTTTTCATATGCCCCGTTTATATTGTACACTAAGACTACGTGATGGGCCTCGGGGGAAACGTCTCCAGCAACCTTGTGTGCCTTTGGCAATGTGATCGTTACTAGTGCGTCTTTGTGGAGATGTCCTCGTGCTTCTGCGCACAACCTGAATCGGCGGTAAACGCAGTGGTGTCGTTTTGGAAAGCTGTCCATCATCCTGGTAAAAGGCGGGAATTCCCTTGCCTACTACGAGGGTGGACGGGGCGTGGCTCAGCGGGCGGAGCTTTCAGGTGATTCATAAAGGGAGAACCTTCTACTCTGTGTCTGCAGGAGAGGAAGATAGAACCCGCGCGTCACAGTCAGATACAGATTACGCTCCAGTACATCATCAATTCACCTCCAGGAAGGATTCTAGATTGTTTTCTGCTATGGAATCTATGAGCGCACAGCCTTGCTTTATCTTTCCCAGCCCAAGAGTTAGGGTGGCTTGTCCTTTCCAGAAGCTGAGCTTCAACTGGGGCACCTGCTACGTTTATATTTGTAAGTGCTTCCTTTGAGGTTTAGTTTCTGTAAAATGAGCATCATGGCCTACCCAACCGGTGTATTTTCTACGAGTAAGTCAGTAAGCGTTACCTAGCATGTTTTCATATGCCCCGTTTATATTGTACACTAAGACTACGTGATGGGCCACGGGGGAAACCTCACCAGCAACCTTGTGTGCCTTTGGCAATGTGATCGTTACTAGTGCGTCTTTGTGGAGATGTCCTCGTGCTTCTGCGCACAACCTGAATCGGCGGTAAACGCAGTGGTGTCGTTTTGGAAAGCTGTCCATCATCCTGGTAAAAGGCGGGAATTCCCTTGCCTACTACGAGGGTGGACGGGGCGTGGCTCAGCGGGCGGAGCTTACAGGTGATTCATAAAGGGAGAACCTTCTACTCTGTGTCTGCAGGAGAGGAAGATAGAACCCGCGCGTCACAGTTAGATACAGATTACGCTCCAGTACATCATCAATTCACCTCCAGGAAGGATTCTAGATTGTTTTCTGCTATGGAATCTATGAGCGCACAGCCTTGCTTTATCTTTCCCAGCCCAAGAGTTAGGGTGGCTTGTCCTTTCCAGAAGCTGAGCTTCAACTGGGGCACCTGCTACGTTTATATTTGTAAGTGCTTCCTGTTGAGGTTTAGTTTCTGTAAAATGAGCATCATGGCCTACCCAACCGGAGTATTTTCTACGAGTAAGTCAGTAAGCGTTACCTAGCATGTTTTCATATGCCCCGTATATATTGTACCCTAAGACTAAGTGATGGGCCTCGGGGGAAACGTCTCCAGCAACCTTGTGTGCCTTTGGCAATGTGATCGTTATTAGTGCGTCTTTGTGGAGATGTCCTCGTGCTTCTGCGCACAACCTGAATCGGCGGTAAACGCAGTGGTGTCGTTTTGGAAAGCCGTCCATCATCCTGGTAAAAGGCGGGAATTCCCTTGCCTACTACGAGGGTGGACGGGGCGTGGCTCAGCGGGCGGAGCTTACAGGTGATTCATAAAGGGAGAACCTTCTACTCTGTGTCTGCAGGAGAGGAAGATAGAACCCGCGCGTCACAGTCAGATACAGATTACGCTCCAGTACATCATCAATTCACCTCCAGGAAGGATTCTAGATTGTTTTCTGCTATGGAATCTATGAGCGCACAGCCTTGCTTTATCTTTCCCAGCCCAAGAGTTAGGGTGGCTTGTCCTTTCCAGAAGCTGAGCTTCAACTGGGGCACCTGCTACGTTTATATTTGTAAGTGCTTCCTGTTGAGGTTTAGTTTCTGTAAAATGAGCATCTTGGCCTACCCAACCGGAGTATTTTCTACGAGTAAGTCAGTAAGCGTTACCTAGCATGTTTTCATATGCCCCGTTTATATTGTACACTAAGACTACGTGATGGGCCACGGGGGAAACCTCACCAGCAACCTTGTGTGCCTTTGGCAATGTGATCGTTACTAGTGCGTCTTTGTGGAGATGTCCTCGTGCTTCTGCGCACAACCTGAATCGGCGGTAAACGCAGTGGTGTCGTTTTGGAAAGCTGTCCATCATCCTGGTAAAAGGCGGGAATTCCCTTGCCTACTACGAGGGTGGACGGGGCGTGGCTCAGCGGGCGGAGCTTACAGGTGATTCATAAAGGGAGAACCTTCTACTCTGTGTCTGCAGGAGAGGAAGATAGAACCCGCGCGTCACAGTCAGATACAGATTACGCTCCAGTACATCATCAATTCACCTCCAGGAAGGATTCTAGATTGTTTTCTGCTATGGAATCTATGAGCGCACAGCCTTGCTTTATCTTTCCCAGCCCAAGAGTTAGGGTGGCTTGTCCTTTCCAGAAGCTGAGCTTCAACTGGGGCACCTGCTACGTTTATATTTGTAAGTGCTTCCTGTTGAGGTTTAGTTTCTGTAAAATTAGCATCATGGCCTACCCAACCGGAGTATTTTCTACGAGTAAGTCAGTAAGCGTTACCTAGCATGTTTTCATATGCCCCGTTTATATTGTACACTAAGACTACGTGATGGGCCACGGGGGAAACCTCACCAGCAACCTTGTGTGCCTTTGGCAATGTGATCGTTACTAGTGCGTCTTTGTGGAGATGTCCTCGTGCTTCTGCGCACAACCTGAATCGGCGGTAAACGCAGTGGTGTCGTTTTGGAAAGCTGTCCATCATCCTGGTAAAAGGCGGGAATTCCCTTGCCTACTACGAGGGTGGACGGGGCGTGGCTCAGCGGGCGGAGCTTACAGGTGATTCATAAAGGGAGAACCTTCTACTCTGTGTCTGCAGGAGAGGAAGATAGAACCCGCGCGTCACAGTCAGATACAGATTACGCTCCAGTACATCATCAATTCACCTCCAGGAAGGATTCTAGATTGTTTTCTGCTATGGAATCTATGAGCGCACAGCCTTGCTTTATCTTTGCCAAGCCCAAGTTAGGGTGGCTTGTCCTTTCCAGAAGCTGAGCTTCAACTGGTGCACCTGCTACGTTTATATTTGTAAGTGCTTCCTTTGAGGTTTAGTTTCTGTAAAATGAGCATCATGGCCTACCCAACCGGTGTTTTTTCTACGAGTAAGTCAGTAAGCGTTACCTAGCATGTTTTCATATGCCCCGTTTATATTGTACACTAAGACTACGTGATGGGCCACGGGGGAAACCTCACCAGCAACCTTGTGTGCCTTTGGCAATGTGATCGTTACTAGTGCGTCTTTGTGGAGATGTCCTCGTGCTTCTGCGCACAACCTGAATCGGCGGTAAACGCAGTGGTGTCGTTTTGGAAAGCTGTCCATCATCCTGGTAAAAGGCGGGAATTCCCTTGCCTACTACGAGGGTGGACGGGGCGTGGCTCAGCGGGCGAAGCTTTCAGGTGATTCATAAAGGGAGAACCTTCTACTCTGTGTCTGCAGGAGAGGAAGATAGAACCCGCGCGTCACAGTCAGATACAGATTACGCTCCAGTACATCATCAATTCACCTCCAGGAAGGATTCTAGATTGTTTTCTGCTATGGAATCTATGAGCGCACAGCCTTGCTTTATCTTTCCCAGCCCAAGAGTTAGGGTGGCTTGTCCTTTCCAGAAGCTGAGCTTCAACTGGGGCACCTGCTACGTTTATATTTGTAAGTGCTTCCTGTTGAGGTTTAGTTTCTGTAAAATGAGCATCATGGCCTACCCAACGGAGTATTTTCTACGAGTAAGTCAGTAAGCGTTACCTAGCATGTTTTCATATGCCCCGTTTATATTGTACACTAAGACTACGTGATGGGCCTCGGGGGAAACGTCTCCAGCAACCTTGTGTGCCTTTGGCAATGTGATCGTTACTAGTGCGTCTTTGTGGAGATGTCCTCGTGCTTCTGCGCACAACCTGAATCGGCGGTAAACGCAGTGGTGTCGTTTTGGAAAGCTGTCCATCATCCTGGTAAAAGGCGGGAATTCCCTTGCCTACTACGAGGGTGGACGGGGCGTGGCTCAGCGGGCGGAGCTTTCAGGTGATTCATAAAGGGAGAACCTTCTACTCTGTGTCTGCAGGAGAGGAAGATAGAACCCGCGCGTCACAGTCAGATACAGATTACGCTCCAGTACATCATCAATTCACCTCCAGGAAGGATTCTAGATTGTTTTCTGCTATGGAATCTATGAGCGCACAGCCTTGCTTTATCTTTCCCAGCCCAAGAGTTAGGGTGGCTTGTCCTTTCCAGAAGCTGAGCTTCAACTGGGGCACCTGCTACGTTTATATTTGTAAGTGCTTCCTTTGAGGTTTAGTTTCTGTAAAATGAGCATCATGGCCTACCCAACCGGTGTATTTTCTACGAGTAAGTCAGTAAGCGTTACCTAGCATGTTTTCATATGCCCCGTTTATATTGTACACTAAGACTACGTGATGGGCCACGGGGGAAACCTCACCAGCAACCTTGTGTGCCTTTGGCAATGTGATCGTTACTAGTGCGTCTTTGTGGAGATGTCCTCGTGCTTCTGCGCACCAACAACGCACGACCTGAATCGGCGGTAAACGCAGTGGTGTCGTTTTGGAAAGCTGTCCATCATCCTGGTAAAAGGCGGGAATTCCTTTGCCTACTACGAGGGTGGACGGGGCGTGGCTCAGCGGGCGGAGCTTACAGGTGATTCATAAAGGGAGAACCAGCTACTCTGTGTCTGCAGGAGAGGAAGATAGAACCCGCGCGTCACAGTCAGATACAGATTACGCTCCAGTACATCATCAATTCACCTCCAGGAAGGATTCTAGATTGTTTTCTGCTATGGAATCTATGAGCGCACAGCCTTGCTTTATCTTTCCCAGCCCAAGAGTTAGGGTGGCTTGTCCTTTCCAGAAGCTGAGCTTCAACTGGGGCACCTGCTACGTTTATATTTGTAAGTGCTTCCTGTTGAGGTTTAGTTTCTGTAAAATGAGCATCATGGCCTACCCAACCGGAGTATTTTCTACGAGTAAGTCAGTAAGCGTTACCTAGCATGTTTTCATATGCCCCGTTTATATTGTACACTAAGACTACGTGATGGGCCACGGGGGAAACCTCACCAGCAACCTTGTGTGCCTTTGGCAATGTGATCGTTACTAGTGCGTCTTTGTGGAGATGTCCTCGTGCTTCTGCGCACAACCTGAATCGGCGGTAAACGCAGTGGTGTCGTTTTGGAAAGCTGTCCATCATCCTGGTAAAAGGCGGGAATTCCCTTGCCTACTACGAGGGTGGACGGGGCGTGGCTCAGCGGGCGAAGCTTTCAGGTGATTCATAAAGGGAGAACCTTCTACTCTGTGTCTGCAGGAGAGGAAGATAGAACCCGCGCGTCACAGTCAGATACAGATTACGCTCCAGTACATCATCAATTCACCTCCAGGAAGGATTCTAGATTGTTTTCTGCTATGGAATCTATGAGCGCACAGCCTTGCTTTATCTTTGCCAAGCCCAAGTTAGGGTGGCTTGTCCTTTCCAGAAGCTGAGCTTCAACTGGTGCACCTGCTACGTTTATATTTGTAAGTGCTTCCTTTGAGGTTTAGTTTCTGTAAAATGAGCATCATGGCCTACCCAACCGGTGTTTTTTCTACGAGTAAGTCAGTAAGCGTTACCTAGCATGTTTTCATATGCCCCGTTTATATTGTACACTAAGACTACGTGATGGGCCACGGGGGAAACCTCACCAGCAACCTTGTGTGCCTTTGGCAATGTGATCGTTACTAGTGCGTCTTTGTGGAGATGTCCTCGTGCTTCTGCGCACAACCTGAATCGGCGGTAAACGCAGTGGTGTCGTTTTGGAAAGCTGTCCATCATCCTGGTAAAAGGCGGGAATTCCCTTGCCTACTACGAGGGTGGACGGGGCGTGGCTCAGCGGGCGAAGCTTTCAGGTGATTCATAAAGGGAGAACCTTCTACTCTGTGTCTGCAGGAGAGGAAGATAGAACCCGCGCGTCACAGTCAGATACAGATTACGCTCCAGTACATCATCAATTCACCTCCAGGAAGGATTCTAGATTGTTTTCTGCTATGGAATCTATGAGCGCACAGCCTTGCTTTATCTTTGCCAAGCCCAAGTTAGGGTGGCTTGTCCTTTCCAGAAGCTGAGCTTCAACTGGTGCACCTGCTACGTTTATATTTGTAAGTGCTTCCTTTGAGGTTTAGTTTCTGTAAAATGAGCATCATGGCCTACCCAACCGGTGTTTTTTCTACGAGTAAGTCAGTAAGCGTTACCTAGCATGTTTTCATATGCCCCGTTTATATTGTACACTAAGACTACGTGATGGGCCACGGGGGAAACCTCACCAGCAACCTTGTGTGCCTTTGGCAATGTGATCGTTACTAGTGCGTCTTTGTGGAGATGTCCTCGTGCTTCTGCGCACAACCTGAATCGGCGGTAAACGCAGTGGTGTCGTTTTGGAAAGCTGTCCATCATCCTGGTAAAAGGCGGGAATTCCCTTGCCTACTACGAGGGTGGACGGGGCGTGGCTCAGCGGGCGGAGCTTACAGGTGATTCATAAAGGGAGAACCTTCTACTCTGTGTCTGCAGGAGAGGAAGATAGAACCCGCGCGTCACAGTCAGATACAGATTACGCTCCAGTACATCATCAATTCACCTCCAGGAAGGATTCTAGATTGTTTTCTGCTATGGAATCTATGAGCGCACAGCCTTGCTTTATCTTTCCCAGCCCAAGAGTTAGGGTGGCTTGTCCTTTCCAGAAGCTGAGCTTCAACTGGGCACCTGCTACGTTTATATTTGTAAGTGCTTCCTGTTGAGGTTTAGTTTCTGTAAAATGAGCATCATGGCCTACCCAACCGGAGTATTTTCTACGAGTAAGTCAGTAAGCGTTACCTAGCATGTTTTCATATGCCCCGTTTATATTGTACCCTAAGACTACGTGATGGGCCTCGGGGTAAACGTCTCCAGCAACCTTGTGTGCCTTTGGCAATGTGATCGTTACTAGTGCGTCTTTGTGGAGATGTCCTCGTGCTTCTGCGCACAACCTGAATCGGCGGTAAACGCAGTGGTGTCGTTTTGGAAAGCCGTCCATCATCCTGGTAAAAGGCGGGAATTCCCTTGCCTACTACGAGGGTGGACGGGGCGTGGCTCAGCGGGCGGAGCTTACAGGTGATTCATAAAGGGAGAACCTTCTACTCTGTGTCTGCAGGAGAGGAAGATAGAACCCGCGCGTCACAGTCAGATACAGATTACGCTCCAGTACATCATCAATTCACCTCCAGGAAGGATTCTAGATTGTTTTCTGCTATGGAATCTATGAGCGCACAGCCTTGCTTTATCTTTCCCAGCCCAAGAGTTAGGGTGGCTTGTCCTTTCCAGAAGCTGAGCTTCAACTGGGGCACCTGCTACGTTTATATTTGTAAGTGCTTCCTGTTGAGGTTTAGTTTCTGTAAAATGAGCATCATGGCCTACCCAACGGAGTATTTTCTACGAGTAAGTCAGTAAGCGTTACCTAGCATGTTTTCATATGCCCCGTTTATATTGTACACTAAGACTACGTGATGGGCCTCGGGGGAAACGTCTCCAGCAACCTTGTGTGCCTTTGGCAATGTGATCGTTACTAGTGCGTCTTTGTGGAGATGTCCTCGTGCTTCTGCGCACAACCTGAATCGGCGGTAAACGCAGTGGTGTCGTTTTGGAAAGCTGTCCATCATCCTGGTAAAAGGCGGGAATTCCCTTGCCTACTACGAGGGTGGACGGGGCGTGGCTCAGCGGGCGGAGCTTTCAGGTGATTCATAAAGGGAGAACCTTCTACTCTGTGTCTGCAGGAGAGGAAGATAGAACCCGCGCGTCACA
Organism: Pleurodeles waltl; assembly: GCF_031143425.1. Taxonomy (NCBI): domain Eukaryota; kingdom Metazoa; phylum Chordata; class Amphibia; order Caudata; family Salamandridae; genus Pleurodeles; species Pleurodeles waltl. The sequence continues at coordinate 143,676 of NW_027149937.1, forward strand.
GTCAGATACAGATTACGCTCCAGTACATCATCAATTCACCTCCAGGAAGGATTCTAGATTGTTTTCTGCTATGGAATCTATGAGCGCACAGCCTTGCTTTATCTTTCCCAGCCCAAGAGTTAGGGTGGCTTGTCCTTTCCAGAAGCTGAGCTTCAACTGGGGCACCTGCTACGTTTATATTTGTAAGTGCTTCCTTTGAGGTTTAGTTTCTGTAAAATGAGCATCATGGCCTACCCAACCGGTGTATTTTCTACGAGTAAGTCAGTAAGCGTTACCTAGCATGTTTTCATATGCCCCGTTTATATTGTACACTAAGACTACGTGATGGGCCACGGGGGAAACCTCACCAGCAACCTTGTGTGCCTTTGGCAATGTGATCGTTACTAGTGCGTCTTTGTGGAGATGTCCTCGTGCTTCTGCGCACCAACAACGCACGACCTGAATCGGCGGTAAACGCAGTGGTGTCGTTTTGGAAAGCTGTCCATCATCCTGGTAAAAGGCGGGAATTCCTTTGCCTACTACGAGGGTGGACGGGGCGTGGCTCAGCGGGCGGAGCTTACAGGTGATTCATAAAGGGAGAACCAGCTACTCTGTGTCTGCAGGAGAGGAAGATAGAACCCGCGCGTCACAGTCAGATACAGATTACGCTCCAGTACATCATCAATTCACCTCCAGGAAGGATTCTAGATTGTTTTCTGCTATGGAATCTATGAGCGCACAGCCTTGCTTTATCTTTCCCAGCCCAAGAGTTAGGGTGGCTTGTCCTTTCCAGAAGCTGAGCTTCAACTGGGGCACCTGCTACGTTTATATTTGTAAGTGCTTCCTGTTGAGGTTTAGTTTCTGTAAAATGAGCATCATGGCCTACCCAACCGGAGTATTTTCTACGAGTAAGTCAGTAAGCGTTACCTAGCATGTTTTCATATGCCCCGTTTATATTGTACACTAAGACTACGTGATGGGCCACGGGGGAAACCTCACCAGCAACCTTGTGTGCCTTTGGCAATGTGATCGTTACTAGTGCGTCTTTGTGGAGATGTCCTCGTGCTTCTGCGCACAACCTGAATCGGCGGTAAACGCAGTGGTGTCGTTTTGGAAAGCTGTCCATCATCCTGGTAAAAGGCGGGAATTCCCTTGCCTACTACGAGGGTGGACGGGGCGTGGCTCAGCGGGCGAAGCTTTCAGGTGATTCATAAAGGGAGAACCTTCTACTCTGTGTCTGCAGGAGAGGAAGATAGAACCCGCGCGTCACAGTCAGATACAGATTACGCTCCAGTACATCATCAATTCACCTCCAGGAAGGATTCTAGATTGTTTTCTGCTATGGAATCTATGAGCGCACAGCCTTGCTTTATCTTTGCCAAGCCCAAGTTAGGGTGGCTTGTCCTTTCCAGAAGCTGAGCTTCAACTGGTGCACCTGCTACGTTTATATTTGTAAGTGCTTCCTTTGAGGTTTAGTTTCTGTAAAATGAGCATCATGGCCTACCCAACCGGAGTATTTTCTACGAGTAAGTCAGTAAGCGTTACCTAGCATGTTTTCATATGCCCCGTTTATATTGTACACTAAGACTACGTGATGGGCCACGGGGGAAACCTCACCAGCAACCTTGTGTGCCTTTGGCAATGTGATCGTTACTAGTGCGTCTTTGTGGAGATGTCCTCGTGCTTCTGCGCACAACCTGAATCGGCGGTAAACGCAGTGGTGTCGTTTTGGAAAGCTGTCCATCATCCTGGTAAAAGGCGGGAATTCCTTTGCCTACTACGAGGGTGGACGGGGCGTGGCTCAGCGGGCGGAGCTTACAGGTGATTCATAAAGGGAGAACCAGCTACTCTGTGTCTGCAGGAGAGAAAGATAGAACCCGCGCGTCACAGTCAGATACAGATTACGCTCCAGTACATCATCAATTCACCTCCAGGAAGGATTCTAGATTGTTTTCTGCTATGGAATCTATGAGCGCACAGCCTTGCTTTATCTTTCCCAGCCCAAGAGTTAGGGTGGCTTGTCCTTTCCAGAAGCTGAGCTTCAACTGGGGCACCTGCTACGTTTATATTTGTAAGTGCTTCCTGTTGAGGTTTAGTTTCTGTAAAATGAGCATCATGGCCTACCCAACCGGAGTATTTTCTACGAGTAAGTCAGTAAGCGTTACCTAGCATGTTTTCATATGCCCCGTTTATATTGTACACTAAGACTACGTGATGGGCCACGGGGGAAACCTCACCAGCAACCTTGTGTGCCTTTGGCAATGTGATCGTTACTAGTGCGTCTTTGTGGAGATGTCCTCGTGCTTCTGCGCACAACCTGAATCGGCGGTAAACGCAGTGGTGTCGTTTTGGAAAGCTGTCCATCATCCTGGTAAAAGGCGGGAATTCCCTTGCCTACTACGAGGGTGGACGGGGCGTGGCTCAGCGGGCGGAGCTTACAGGTGATTCATAAAGGGAGAACCTTCTACTCTGTGTCTGCAGGAGAGGAAGATAGAACCCGCGCGTCACAGTCAGATACAGATTACGCTCCAGTACATCATCAATTCACCTCCAGGAAGGATTCTAGATTGTTTTCTGCTATGGAATCTATGAGCGCACAGCCTTGCTTTATCTTTGCCAAGCCCAAGTTAGGGTGGCTTGTCCTTTCCAGAAGCTGAGCTTCAACTGGTGCACCTGCTACGTTTATATTTGTAAGTGCTTCCTTTGAGGTTTAGTTTCTGTAAAATGAGCATCATGGCCTACCCAACCGGTGTTTTTTCTACGAGTAAGTCAGTAAGCGTTACCTAGCATGTTTTCATATGCCCCGTTTATATTGTACACTAAGACTACGTGATGGGCCACGGGGGAAACCTCACCAGCAACCTTGTGTGCCTTTGGCAATGTGATCGTTACTAGTGCGTCTTTGTGGAGATGTCCTCGTGCTTCTGCGCACAACCTGAATCGGCGGTAAACGCAGTGGTGTCGTTTTGGAAAGCTGTCCATCATTCTGGTAAAAGGCGGGAATTCCCTTGCCTACTACGAGGGTGGACGGGGCGTGGCTCAGCGGGCGAAGCTTTCAGGTGATTCATAAAGGGAGAACCTTCTACTCTGTGTCTGCAGGAGAGGAAGATAGAACCCGCGCGTCACAGTCAGATACAGATTACGCTCCAGTACATCATCAATTCACCTCCAGGAAGGATTCTAGATTGTTTTCTGCTATGGAATCTATGAGCGCACAGCCTTGCTTTATCTTTCCCAGCCCAAGAGTTAGGGTGGCTTGTCCTTTCCAGAAGCTGAGCTTCAACTGGGGCACCTGCTACGTTTATATTTGTAAGTGCTTCCTGTTGAGGTTTAGTTTCTGTAAAATGAGCATCATGGACTACCCAACGGAGTATTTTCTACGAGTAAGTCAGTAAGCGTTACCTAGCATGTTTTCATATGCCCCGTTTATATTGTACACTAAGACTACGTGATGGGCCTCGGGGGAAACGTCTCCAGCAACCTTGTGTGCCTTTGGCAATGTGATCGTTACTAGTGCGTCTTTGTGGAGATGTCCTCGTGCTTCTGCGCACAACCTGAATCGGCGGTAAACGCAGTGGTGTCGTTTTGGAAAGCTGTCCATCATCCTGGTAAAAGGCGGGAATTCCCTTGCCTACTACGAGGGTGGACGGGGCGTGGCTCAGCGGGCGGAGCTTTCAGGTGATTCATAAAGGGAGAACCTTCTACTCTGTGTCTGCAGGAGAGGAAGATAGAACCCGCGCGTCACAGTCAGATACAGATTACGCTCCAGTACATCATCAATTCACCTCCAGGAAGGATTCTAGATTGTTTTCTGCTATGGAATCTATGAGCGCACAGCCTTGCTTTATCTTTCCCAGCCCAAGAGTTAGGGTGGCTTGTCCTTTCCAGAAGCTGAGCTTCAACTGGGGCACCTGCTACGTTTATATTTGTAAGTGCTTCCTTTGAGGTTTAGTTTCTGTAAAATGAGCATCATGGCCTACCCAACCGGTGTATTTTCTACGAGTAAGTCAGTAAGCGTTACCTAGCATGTTTTCATATGCCCCGTTTATATTGTACACTAAGACTACGTGATGGGCCACGGGGGAAACCTCACCAGCAACCTTGTGTGCCTTTGGCAATGTGATCGTTACTAGTGCGTCTTTGTGGAGATGTCCTCGTGCTTCTGCGCACCAACAACGCACGACCTGAATCGGCGGTAAACGCAGTGGTGTCGTTTTGGAAAGCTGTCCATCATCCTGGTAAAAGGCGGGAATTCCTTTGCCTACTACGAGGGTGGACGGGGCGTGGCTCAGCGGGCGGAGCTTACAGGTGATTCATAAAGGGAGAACCAGCTACTCTGTGTCTGCAGGAGAGGAAGATAGAACCCGCGCGTCACAGTCAGATACAGATTACGCTCCAGTACATCATCAATTCACCTCCAGGAAGGATTCTAGATTGTTTTCTGCTATGGAATCTATGAGCGCACAGCCTTGCTTTATCTTTCCCAGCCCAAGAGTTAGGGTGGCTTGTCCTTTCCAGAAGCTGAGCTTCAACTGGGGCACCTGCTACGTTTATATTTGTAAGTGCTTCCTGTTGAGGTTTAGTTTCTGTAAAATGAGCATCATGGCCTACCCAACCGGAGTATTTTCTACGAGTAAGTCAGTAAGCGTTACCTAGCATGTTTTCATATGCCCCGTTTATATTGTACACTAAGACTACGTGATGGGCCACGGGGGAAACCTCACCAGCAACCTTGTGTGCCTTTGGCAATGTGATCGTTACTAGTGCGTCTTTGTGGAGATGTCCTCGTGCTTCTGCGCACAACCTGAATCGGCGGTAAACGCAGTGGTGTCGTTTTGGAAAGCTGTCCATCATCCTGGTAAAAGGCGGGAATTCCCTTGCCTACTACGAGGGTGGACGGGGCGTGGCTCAGCGGGCGAAGCTTTCAGGTGATTCATAAAGGGAGAACCTTCTACTCTGTGTCTGCAGGAGAGGAAGATAGAACCCGCGCGTCACAGTCAGATACAGATTACGCTCCAGTACATCATCAATTCACCTCCAGGAAGGATTCTAGATTGTTTTCTGCTATGGAATCTATGAGCGCACAGCCTTGCTTTATCTTTGCCAAGCCCAAGTTAGGGTGGCTTGTCCTTTCCAGAAGCTGAGCTTCAACTGGTGCACCTGCTACGTTTATATTTGTAAGTGCTTCCTTTGAGGTTTAGTTTCTGTAAAATGAGCATCATGGCCTACCCAACCGGAGTATTTTCTACGAGTAAGTCAGTAAGCGTTACCTAGCATGTTTTCATATGCCCCGTTTATATTGTACACTAAGACTACGTGATGGGCCACGGGGGAAACCTCACCAGCAACCTTGTGTGCCTTTGGCAATGTGATCGTTACTAGTGCGTCTTTGTGGAGATGTCCTCGTGCTTCTGCGCACAACCTGAATCGGCGGTAAACGCAGTGGTGTCGTTTTGGAAAGCTGTCCATCATCCTGGTAAAAGGCGGGAATTCCTTTGCCTACTACGAGGGTGGACGGGGCGTGGCTCAGCGGGCGGAGCTTACAGGTGATTCATAAAGGGAGAACCAGCTACTCTGTGTCTGCAGGAGAGAAAGATAGAACCCGCGCGTCACAGTCAGATACAGATTACGCTCCAGTACATCATCAATTCACCTCCAGGAAGGATTCTAGATTGTTTTCTGCTATGGAATCTATGAGCGCACAGCCTTGCTTTATCTTTCCCAGCCCAAGAGTTAGGGTGGCTTGTCCTTTCCAGAAGCTGAGCTTCAACTGGGGCACCTGCTACGTTTATATTTGTAAGTGCTTCCTGTTGAGGTTTAGTTTCTGTAAAATGAGCATCATGGCCTACCCAACCGGAGTATTTTCTACGAGTAAGTCAGTAAGCGTTACCTAGCATGTTTTCATATGCCCCGTTTATATTGTACACTAAGACTACGTGATGGGCCACGGGGGAAACCTCACCAGCAACCTTGTGTGCCTTTGGCAATGTGATCGTTACTAGTGCGTCTTTGTGGAGATGTCCTCGTGCTTCTGCGCACAACCTGAATCGGCGGTAAACGCAGTGGTGTCGTTTTGGAAAGCTGTCCATCATCCTGGTAAAAGGCGGGAATTCCCTTGCCTACTACGAGGGTGGACGGGGCGTGGCTCAGCGGGCGGAGCTTACAGGTGATTCATAAAGGGAGAACCTTCTACTCTGTGTCTGCAGGAGAGGAAGATAGAACCCGCGCGTCACAGTCAGATACAGATTACGCTCCAGTACATCATCAATTCACCTCCAGGAAGGATTCTAGATTGTTTTCTGCTATGGAATCTATGAGCGCACAGCCTTGCTTTATCTTTGCCAAGCCCAAGTTAGGGTGGCTTGTCCTTTCCAGAAGCTGAGCTTCAACTGGTGCACCTGCTACGTTTATATTTGTAAGTGCTTCCTTTGAGGTTTAGTTTCTGTAAAATGAGCATCATGGCCTACCCAACCGGTGTTTTTTCTACGAGTAAGTCAGTAAGCGTTACCTAGCATGTTTTCATATGCCCCGTTTATATTGTACACTAAGACTACGTGATGGGCCACGGGGGAAACCTCACCAGCAACCTTGTGTGCCTTTGGCAATGTGATCGTTACTAGTGCGTCTTTGTGGAGATGTCCTCGTGCTTCTGCGCACAACCTGAATCGGCGGTAAACGCAGTGGTGTCGTTTTGGAAAGCTGTCCATCATCCTGGTAAAAGGCGGGAATTCCCTTGCCTACTACGAGGGTGGACGGGGCGTGGCTCAGCGGGCGAAGCTTTCAGGTGATTCATAAAGGGAGAACCTTCTACTCTGTGTCTGCAGGAGAGGAAGATAGAACCCGCGCGTCACAGTCAGATACAGATTACGCTCCAGTACATCATCAATTCACCTCCAGGAAGGATTCTAGATTGTTTTCTGCTATGGAATCTATGAGCGCACAGCCTTGCTTTATCTTTCCCAGCCCAAGAGTTAGGGTGGCTTGTCCTTTCCAGAAGCTGAGCTTCAACTGGGGCACCTGCTACGTTTATATTTGTAAGTGCTTCCTGTTGAGGTTTAGTTTCTGTAAAATGAGCATCATGGCCTACCCAACGGAGTATTTTCTACGAGTAAGTCAGTAAGCGTTACCTAGCATGTTTTCATATGCCCCGTTTATATTGTACACTAAGACTACGTGATGGGCCTCGGGGGAAACGTCTCCAGCAACCTTGTGTGCCTTTGGCAATGTGATCGTTACTAGTGCGTCTTTGTGGAGATGTCCTCGTGCTTCTGCGCACAACCTGAATCGGCGGTAAACGCAGTGGTGTCGTTTTGGAAAGCTGTCCATCATCCTGGTAAAAGGCGGGAATTCCCTTGCCTACTACGAGGGTGGACGGGGCGTGGCTCAGCGGGCGGAGCTTTCAGGTGATTCATAAAGGGAGAACCTTCTACTCTGTGTCTGCAGGAGAGGAAGATAGAACCCGCGCGTCACAGTCAGATACAGATTACGCTCCAGTACATCATCAATTCACCTCCAGGAAGGATTCTAGATTGTTTTCTGCTATGGAATCTATGAGCGCACAGCCTTGCTTTATCTTTCCCAGCCCAAGAGTTAGGGTGGCTTGTCCTTTCCAGAAGCTGAGCTTCAACTGGGGCACCTGCTACGTTTATATTTGTAAGTGCTTCCTTTGAGGTTTAGTTTCTGTAAAATGAGCATCATGGCCTACCCAACCGGTGTATTTTCTACGAGTAAGTCAGTAAGCGTTACCTAGCATGTTTTCATATGCCCCGTTTATATTGTACACTAAGACTACGTGATGGGCCACGGGGGAAACCTCACCAGCAACCTTGTGTGCCTTTGGCAATGTGATCGTTACTAGTGCGTCTTTGTGGAGATGTCCTCGTGCTTCTGCGCACCAACAACGCACGACCTGAATCGGCGGTAAACGCAGTGGTGTCGTTTTGGAAAGCTGTCCATCATCCTGGTAAAAGGCGGGAATTCCTTTGCCTACTACGAGGGTGGACGGGGCGTGGCTCAGCGGGCGGAGCTTACAGGTGATTCATAAAGGGAGAACCAGCTACTCTGTGTCTGCAGGAGAGGAAGATAGAACCCGCGCGTCACAGTCAGATACAGATTACGCTCCAGTACATCATCAATTCACCTCCAGGAAGGATTCTAGATTGTTTTCTGCTATGGAATCTATGAGCGCACAGCCTTGCTTTATCTTTCCCAGCCCAAGAGTTAGGGTGGCTTGTCCTTTCCAGAAGCTGAGCTTCAACTGGGGCACCTGCTACGTTTATATTTGTAAGTGCTTCCTGTTGAGGTTTAGTTTCTGTAAAATGAGCATCATGGCCTACCCAACCGGAGTATTTTCTACGAGTAAGTCAGTAAGCGTTACCTAGCATGTTTTCATATGCCCCGTTTATATTGTACACTAAGACTACGTGATGGGCCACGGGGGAAACCTCACCAGCAACCTTGTGTGCCTTTGGCAATGTGATCGTTACTAGTGCGTCTTTGTGGAGATGTCCTCGTGCTTCTGCGCACAACCTGAATCGGCGGTAAACGCAGTGGTGTCGTTTTGGAAAGCTGTCCATCATCCTGGTAAAAGGCGGGAATTCCCTTGCCTACTACGAGGGTGGACGGGGCGTGGCTCAGCGGGCGAAGCTTTCAGGTGATTCATAAAGGGAGAACCTTCTACTCTGTGTCTGCAGGAGAGGAAGATAGAACCCGCGCGTCACAGTCAGATACAGATTACGCTCCAGTACATCATCAATTCACCTCCAGGAAGGATTCTAGATTGTTTTCTGCTATGGAATCTATGAGCGCACAGCCTTGCTTTATCTTTGCCAAGCCCAAGTTAGGGTGGCTTGTCCTTTCCAGAAGCTGAGCTTCAACTGGTGCACCTGCTACGTTTATATTTGTAAGTGCTTCCTTTGAGGTTTAGTTTCTGTAAAATGAGCATCATGGCCTACCCAACCGGTGTTTTTTCTACGAGTAAGTCAGTAAGCGTTACCTAGCATGTTTTCATATGCCCCGTTTATATTGTACACTAAGACTACGTGATGGGCCACGGGGGAAACCTCACCAGCAACCTTGTGTGCCTTTGGCAATGTGATCGTTACTAGTGCGTCTTTGTGGAGATGTCCTCGTGCTTCTGCGCACAACCTGAATCGGCGGTAAACGCAGTGGTGTCGTTTTGGAAAGCTGTCCATCATCCTGGTAAAAGGCGGGAATTCCCTTGCCTACTACGAGGGTGGACGGGGCGTGGCTCAGCGGGCGAAGCTTTCAGGTGATTCATAAAGGGAGAACCTTCTACTCTGTGTCTGCAGGAGAGGAAGATAGAACCCGCGCGTCACAGTCAGATACAGATTACGCTCCAGTACATCATCAATTCACCTCCAGGAAGGATTCTAGATTGTTTTCTGCTATGGAATCTATGAGCGCACAGCCTTGCTTTATCTTTCCCAGCCCAAGAGTTAGGGTGGCTTGTCCTTTCCAGAAGCTGAGCTTCAACTGGGGCACCTGCTACGTTTATATTTGTAAGTGCTTCCTGTTGAGGTTTAGTTTCTGTAAAATGAGCATCATGGCCTACCCAACGGAGTATTTTCTACGAGTAAGTCAGTAAGCGTTACCTAGCATGTTTTCATATGCCCCGTTTATATTGTACACTAAGACTACGTGATGGGCCTCGGGGGAAACGTCTCCAGCAACCTTGTGTGCCTTTGGCAATGTGATCGTTACTAGTGCGTCTTTGTGGAGATGTCCTCGTGCTTCTGCGCACAACCTGAATCGGCGGTAAACGCAGTGGTGTCGTTTTGGAAAGCTGTCCATCATCCTGGTAAAAGGCGGGAATTCCCTTGCCTACTACGAGGGTGGACGGGGCGTGGCTCAGCGGGCGGAGCTTTCAGGTGATTCATAAAGGGAGAACCTTCTACTCTGTGTCTGCAGGAGAGGAAGATAGAACCCGCGCGTCACAGTCAGATACAGATTACGCTCCAGTACATCATCAATTCACCTCCAGGAAGGATTCTAGATTGTTTTCTGCTATGGAATCTATGAGCGCACAGCCTTGCTTTATCTTTCCCAGCCCAAGAGTTAGGGTGGCTTGTCCTTTCCAGAAGCTGAGCTTCAACTGGGGCACCTGCTACGTTTATATTTGTAAGTGCTTCCTTTGAGGTTTAGTTTCTGTAAAATGAGCATCATGGCCTACCCAACCGGTGTATTTTCTACGAGTAAGTCAGTAAGCGTTACCTAGCATGTTTTCATATGCCCCGTTTATATTGTACACTAAGACTACGTGATGGGCCACGGGGGAAACCTCACCAGCAACCTTGTGTGCCTTTGGCAATGTGATCGTTACTAGTGCGTCTTTGTGGAGATGTCCTCGTGCTTCTGCGCACCAACAACGCACGACCTGAATCGGCGGTAAACGCAGTGGTGTCGTTTTGGAAAGCTGTCCATCATCCTGGTAAAAGGCGGGAATTCCTTTGCCTACTACGAGGGTGGACGGGGCGTGGCTCAGCGGGCGGAGCTTACAGGTGATTCATAAAGGGAGAACCAGCTACTCTGTGTCTGCAGGAGAGGAAGATAGAACCCGCGCGTCACAGTCAGATACAGATTACGCTCCAGTACATCATCAATTCACCTCCAGGAAGGATTCTAGATTGTTTTCTGCTATGGAATCTATGAGCGCACAGCCTTGCTTTATCTTTCCCAGCCCAAGAGTTAGGGTGGCTTGTCCTTTCCAGAAGCTGAGCTTCAACTGGGGCACCTGCTACGTTTATATTTGTAAGTGCTTCCTGTTGAGGTTTAGTTTCTGTAAAATGAGCATCATGGCCTACCCAACCGGAGTATTTTCTACGAGTAAGTCAGTAAGCGTTACCTAGCATGTTTTCATATGCCCCGTTTATATTGTACACTAAGACTACGTGATGGGCCACGGGGGAAACCTCACCAGCAACCTTGTGTGCCTTTGGCAATGTGATCGTTACTAGTGCGTCTTTGTGGAGATGTCCTCGTGCTTCTGCGCACAACCTGAATCGGCGGTAAACGCAGTGGTGTCGTTTTGGAAAGCTGTCCATCATCCTGGTAAAAGGCGGGAATTCCCTTGCCTACTACGAGGGTGGACGGGGCGTGGCTCAGCGGGCGAAGCTTTCAGGTGATTCATAAAGGGAGAACCTTCTACTCTGTGTCTGCAGGAGAGGAAGATAGAACCCGCGCGTCACAGTCAGATACAGATTACGCTCCAGTACATCATCAATTCACCTCCAGGAAGGATTCTAGATTGTTTTCTGCTATGGAATCTATGAGCGCACAGCCTTGCTTTATCTTTGCCAAGCCCAAGTTAGGGTGGCTTGTCCTTTCCAGAAGCTGAGCTTCAACTGGTGCACCTGCTACGTTTATATTTGTAAGTGCTTCCTTTGAGGTTTAGTTTCTGTAAAATGAGCATCATGGCCTACCCAACCGGTGTTTTTTCTACGAGTAAGTCAGTAAGCGTTACCTAGCATGTTTTCATATGCCCCGTTTATATTGTACACTAAGACTACGTGATGGGCCAGGGGGGAAACCTCACCAGCAACCTTGTGTGCCTTTGGCAATGTGATCGTTACTAGTGCGTCTTTGTGGAGATGTCCTCGTGCTTCTGCGCACAACCTGAATCGGCGGTAAACGCAGTGGTGTCGTTTTGGAAAGCTGTCCATCATCCTGGTAAAAGGCGGGAATTCCCTTGCCTACTACGAGGGTGGACGGGGCGTGGCTCAGCGGGCGAAGCTTTCAGGTGATTCATAAAGGGAGAACCTTCTACTCTGTGTCTGCAGGAGAGGAAGATAGAACCCGCGCGTCACAGTCAGATACAGATTACGCTCCAGTACATCATCAATTCACCTCCAGGAAGGATTCTAGATTGTTTTCTGCTATGGAATCTATGAGCGCACAGCCTTGCTTTATCTTTGCCAAGCCCAAGTTAGGGTGGCTTGTCCTTTCCAGAAGCTGAGCTTCAACTGGTGCACCTGCTACGTTTATATTTGTAAGTGCTTCCTTTGAGGTTTAGTTTCTGTAAAATGAGCATCATGGCCTACCCAACCGGTGTTTTTTCTACGAGTAAGTCAGTAAGCGTTACCTAGCATGTTTTCATATGCCCCGTTTATATTGTACACTAAGACTACGTGATGGGCCACGGGGGAAACCTCACCAGCAACCTTGTGTGCCTTTGGCAATGTGATCGTTACTAGTGCGTCTTTGTGGAGATGTCCTCGTGCTTCTGCGCACAACCTGAATCGGCGGTAAACGCAGTGGTGTCGTTTTGGAAAGCTGTCCATCATCCTGGTAAAAGGCGGGAATTCCCTTGCCTACTACGAGGGTGGACGGGGCGTGGCTCAGCGGGCGGAGCTTACAGGTGATTCATAAAGGGAGAACCTTCTACTCTGTGTCTGCAGGAGAGGAAGATAGAACCCGCGCGTCACAGTCAGATACAGATTACGCTCCAGTACATCATCAATTCACCTCCAGGAAGGATTCTAGATTGTTTTCTGCTATGGAATCTATGAGCGCACAGCCTTGCTTTATCTTTCCCAGCCCAAGAGTTAGGGTGGCTTGTCCTTTCCAGAAGCTGAGCTTCAACTGGGCACCTGCTACGTTTATATTTGTAAGTGCTTCCTGTTGAGGTTTAGTTTCTGTAAAATGAGCATCATGGCCTACCCAACCGGAGTATTTTCTACGAGTAAGTCAGTAAGCGTTACCTAGCATGTTTTCATATGCCCCGTTTATATTGTACCCTAAGACTACGTGATGGGCCTCGGGGTAAACGTCTCCAGCAACCTTGTGTGCCTTTGGCAATGTGATCGTTACTAGTGCGTCTTTGTGGAGATGTCCTCGTGCTTCTGCGCACAACCTGAATCGGCGGTAAACGCAGTGGTGTCGTTTTGGAAAGCCGTCCATCATCCTGGTAAAAGGCGGGAATTCCCTTGCCTACTACGAGGGTGGACGGGGCGTGGCTCAGCGGGCGGAGCTTACAGGTGATTCATAAAGGGAGAACCTTCTACTCTGTGTCTGCAGGAGAGGAAGATAGAACCCGCGCGTCACAGTCAGATACAGATTACGCTCCAGTACATCATCAATTCACCTCCAGGAAGGATTCTAGATTGTTTTCTGCTATGGAATCTATGAGCGCACAGCCTTGCTTTATCTTTCCCAGCCCAAGAGTTAGGGTGGCTTGTCCTTTCCAGAAGCTGAGCTTCAACTGGGGCACCTGCTACGTTTATATTTGTAAGTGCTTCCTGTTGAGGTTTAGTTTCTGTAAAATGAGCATCATGGCCTACCCAACCGGAGTATTTTCTACGAGTAAGTCAGTAAGCGTTACCTAGCATGTTTTCATATGCCCCGTGTATATTGTACACTAAGACTACGTGATGGGCCACGGGGGAAACCTCACCAGCAACCTTGTGTGCCTTTGGCAATGTGATCGTTACTAGTGCGTCTTTGTGGAGATGTCCTCGTGCTTCTGCGCACAACCTGAATCGGCGGTAAACGCAGTGGTGTCGTTTTGGAAAGCCGTCCATCATCCTGGTAAAAGGCGGGAATTCCCTTGCCTACTACGAGGGTGGACGGGGCGTGGCTCAGCGGGCGGAGCTTACAGGTGATTCATAAAGGGAGAACCTTCTACTCTGTGTCTGCAGGAGAGGAAGATAGAACCCGCGCGTCACAGTCAGATACAGATTACGCTCCAGTACATCATCAATTCACCTCCAGGAAGGATTCTAGATTGTTTTCTGCTATGGAATCTATGAGCGCACAGCCTTGCTTTATCTTTCCCAGCCCAAGAGTTAGGGTGGCTTGTCCTTTCCAGAAGCTGAGCTTCAACTGGGGCACCTGCTACGTTTATATTTGTAAGTGCTTCCTGTTGAGGTTTAGTTTCTGTAAAATGAGCATCATGGCCTACCCAACCGGAGTATTTTCTACGAGTAAGTCAGTAAGCGTTACCTAGCATGTTTTCATATGCCCCGTGTATATTGTACACTAAGACTACGTGATGGGCCACGGGGGAAACCTCACCAGCAACCTTGTGTGCCTTTGGCAATGTGATCGTTACTAGTGCGTCTTTGTGGAGATGTCCTCGTGCTTCTGCGCACAACCTGAATCGGTGGTAAACGCAGTGGTGTCGTTTTGGAAAGCCGTCCATCATCCTGGTAAAAGGCGGGAATTCCCTTGCCTACTACGAGGGTGGACGGGGCGTGGCTCAGCGGGCGGAGCTTACAGGTGATTCATAAAGGGAGAACCTTCTACTCTGTGTCTGCAGGAGAGGAAGATAGAACCCGCGCGTCACAGTCAGATACAGATTACGCTCCAGTACATCATCAATTCACCTCCAGGAAGGATTCTAGATTGTTTTCTGCTATGGAATCTATGAGCGCACAGCCTTGCTTTATCTTTCCCAGCCCAAGAGTTAGGGTGGCTTGTCCTTTCCAGAAGCTGAGCTTCAACTGGGGCACCTGCTACGTTTATATTTGTAAGTGCTTCCTGTTGAGGTTTAGTTTCTGTAAAATGAGCATCATGGCCTACCCAACCGGAGTATTTTCTACGAGTAAGTCAGTAAGCGTTACCTAGCATGTTTTCATATGCCCCGTGTATATTGTACACTAAGACTACGTGATGGGCCACGGGGGAAACCTCACCAGCAACCTTGTGTGCCTTTGGCAATGTGATCGTTACTAGTGCGTCTTTGTGGAGATGTCCTCGTGCTTCTGCGCACCAACAACGCACGACCTGAATCGGCGGTAAACGCAGTGGTGTCGTTTTGGAAAGCTGTCCATCATCCTGGTAAAAGGCGGGAATTCCTTTGCCTACTACGAGGGTGGACGGGGCGTGGCTCAGCGGGCGGAGCTTACAGGTGATTCATAAAGGGAGAACCAGCTACTCTGTGTCTGCAGGAGAGGAAGATAGAACCCGCGCGTCACAGTCAGATACAGATTACGCTCCAGTACATCATCAATTCACCTCCAGGAAGGATTCTAGATTGTTTTCTGCTATGGAATCTATGAGCGCACAGCCTTGCTTTATCTTTCCCAGCCCAAGAGTTAGGGTGGCTTGTCCTTTCCAGAAGCTGAGCTTCAACTGGGGCACCTGCTACGTTTATATTTGTAAGTGCTTCCTTTGAGGTTTAGTTTCTGTAAAATGAGCATCATGGCCTACCCAACCGGTGTATTTTCTACGAGTAAGTCAGTAAGCGTTACCTAGCATGTTTTCATATGCCCCGTTTATATTGTACACTAAGACTACGTGATGGGCCACGGGGGAAACCTCACCAGCAACCTTGTGTGCCTTTGGCAATGTGATCGTTACTAGTGCGTCTTTGTGGAGATGTCCTCGTGCTTCTGCGCACAACCTGAATCGGCGGTAAACGCAGTGGTGTCGTTTTGGAAAGCTGTCCATCATCCTGGTAAAAGGCGGGAATTCCCTTGCCTACTACGAGGGTGGACGGGGCTTGGCTCAGCGGGCGGAGCTTACAGGTGATTCATAAAGGGAGAACCTTCTACTCTGTGTCTGCAGGAGAGGAAGATAGAACCCGCGCGTCACAGTCAGATACAGATTACGCTCCAGTACATCATCAATTCACCTCCAGGAAGGATTCTAGATTGTTTTCTGCTATGGAATCTATGAGCGCACAGCCTTGCTTTATCTTTCCCAGCCCAAGAGTTAGGGTGGCTTGTCCTTTCCAGAAGCTGAGCTTCAACTGGGGCACCTGCTACGTTTATATTTGTAAGTGCTTCCTGTTGAGGTTTAGTTTCTGTAAAATGAGCATCATGGCCTACCCAACGGAGTATTTTCTACGAGTAAGTCAGTAAGCGTTACCTAGCATGTTTTCATATGCCCCGTTTATATTGTACACTAAGACTACGTGATGGGCCTCGGGGGAAACGTCTCCAGCAACCTTGTGTGCCTTTGGCAATGTGATCGTTACTAGTGCGTCTTTGTGGAGATGTCCTCGTGCTTCTGCGCACAACCTGAATCGGCGGTAAACGCAGTGGTGTCGTTTTGGAAAGCCGTCCATCATCCTGGTAAAAGGCGGGAATTCCCTTGCCTACTACGAGGGTGGACGGGGCGTGGCTCAGCGGGCGGAGCTTACAGGTGATTCATAAAGGGAGAACCTTCTACTCTGTGTCTGCAGGAGAGGAAGATAGAACCCGCGCGTCACAGTCAGATACAGATTACGCTCCAGTACATCATCAATTCACCTCCAGGAAGGATTCTAGATTGTTTTCTGCTATGGAATCTATGAGCGCACAGCCTTGCTTTATCTTTCCCAGCCCAAGAGTTAGGGTGGCTTGTCCTTTCCAGAAGCTGAGCTTCAACTGGGGCACCTGCTACGTTTATATTTGTAAGTGCTTCCTGTTGAGGTTTAGTTTCTGTAAAATGAGCATCATGGCCTACCCAACCGGAGTATTTTCTACGAGTAAGTCAGTAAGCGTTACCTAGCATGTTTTCATATGCCCCGTTTATATTGTACACTAAGACTACGTGATGGGCCACGGGGGAAACCTCACCAGCAACCTTGTGTGCCTTTGGCAATGTGATCGTTACTAGTGCGTCTTTGTGGAGATGTCCTCGTGCTTCTGCGCACAACCTGAATCGGCGGTAAACGCAGTGGTGTCGTTTTGGAAAGCTGTCCATCATCCTGGTAAAAGGCGGGAATTCCCTTGCCTACTACGAGGGTGGACGGGGCGTGGCTCAGCGGGCGAAGCTTTCAGGTGATTCATAAAGGGAGAACCTTCTACTCTGTGTCTGCAGGAGAGGAAGATAGAACCCGCGCGTCACAGTCAGATACAGATTACGCTCCAGTACATCATCAATTCACCTCCAGGAAGGATTCTAGATTGTTTTCTGCTATGGAATCTATGAGCGCACAGCCTTGCTTTATCTTTGCCAAGCCCAAGTTAGGGTGGCTTGTCCTTTCCAGAAGCTGAGCTTCAACTGGGGCACCTGCTACGTTTATATTTGTAAGTGCTTCCTGTTGAGGTTTAGTTTCTGTAAAATGAGCATCATGGCCTACCCAACCGGAGTATTTTCTACGAGTAAGTCAGTAAGCGTTACCTAGCATGTTTTCATATGCCCCGTTTATATTGTACACTAAGACTACGTGATGGGCCACGGGGGAAACCTCACCAGCAACCTTGTGTGCCTTTGGCAATGTGATCGTTACTAGTGCGTCTTTGTGGAGATGTCCTCGTGCTTCTGCGCACAACCTGAATCGGCGATAAACGCAGTGGTGTCGTTTTGGAAAGCTGTCCATCATCCTGGTAAAAGGCGGGAATTCCCTTGCCTACTACGAGGGTGGACGGGGCGTGGCTCAGCGGGCGAAGCTTTCAGGTGATTCATAAAGGGAGAACCTTCTACTCTGTGTCTGCAGGAGAGGAAGATAGAACCCGCGCGTCACAGTCAGATACAGATTACGCTCCAGTACATCATCAATTCACCTCCAGGAAGGATTCTAGATTGTTTTCTGCTATGGAATCTATGAGCGCACAGCCTTGCTTTATCTTTGCCAAGCCCAAGTTAGGGTGGCTTGTCCTTTCCAGAAGCTGAGCTTCAACTGGTGCACCTGCTACGTTTATATTTGTAAGTGCTTCCTTTGAGGTTTAGTTTCTGTAAAATGAGCATCATGGCCTACCCAACCGGTGTTTTTTCTACGAGTAAGTCAGTAAGCGTTACCTAGCATGTTTTCATATGCCCCGTTTATATTGTACACTAAGACTACGTGATGGGCCACGGGGGAACCTCAACAGCAACCTTGTGTGCCTTTGGCAATGTGATCGTTACTAGTGCGTCTTTGTGGAGATGTCCTCGTGCTTCTGCGCACAACCTGAATCGGCGGTAAACGCAGTGGTGTCGTTTTGGAAAGCTGTCCATCATCCTGGTAAAAGGCGGGAATTCCCTTGCCTACTACGAGGGTGGACGGGGCTTGGCTCAGCGGGCGGAGCTTACAGGTGATTCATAAAGGGAGAACCTTCTACTCTGTGTCTGCAGGAGAGGAAGATAGAACCCGCGCGTCACAGTCAGATACAGATTACGCTCCAGTACATCATCAATTCACCTCCAGGAAGGATTCTAGATTGTTTTCTGCTATGGAATCTATGAGCGCACAGCCTTGCTTTATCTTTCCCAGCCCAAGAGTTAGGGTGGCTTGTCCTTTCCAGAAGCTGAGCTTCAACTGGGGCACCTGCTACGTTTATATTTGTAAGTGCTTCCTGTTGAGGTTTAGTTTCTGTAAAATGAGCATCATGGCCTACCCAACCGGAGTATTTTCTACGAGTAAGTCAGTAAGCGTTACCTAGCATGTTTTCATATGCCCCGTTTATATTGTACACTAAGACTACGTGATGGGCCACGGGGGAAACCTCACCAGCAACCTTGTGTGCCTTTGGCAATGTGATCGTTACTAGTGCGTCTTTGTGGAGATGTCCTCGTGCTTCTGCGCACAACCTGAATCGGCGGTAAACGCAGTGGTGTCGTTTTGGAAAGCTGTCCATCATCCTGGTAAAAGGCGGGAATTCCCTTGCCTACTACGAGGGTGGACGGGGCGTGGCTCAGCGGGCGAAGCTTTCAGGTGATTCATAAAGGGAGAACCTTCTACTCTGTGTCTGCAGGAGAGGAAGATAGAACCCGCGCGTCACAGTCAGATACAGATTACGCTCCAGTACATCATCAATTCACCTCCAGGAAGGATTCTAGATTGTTTTCTGCTATGGAATCTATGAGCGCACAGCCTTGCTTTATCTTTGCCAAGCCCAAGTTAGGGTGGCTTGTCCTTTCCAGAAGCTGAGCTTCAACTGGTGCACCTGCTACGTTTATATTTGTAAGTGCTTCCTTTGAGGTTTAGTTTCTGTAAAATGAGCATCATGGCCTACCCAACCGGTGTTTTTTCTACGAGTAAGTCAGTAAGCGTTACCTAGCATGTTTTCATATGCCCCGTTTATATTGTACACTAAGACTACGTGATGGGCCACGGGGGAAACCTCACCAGCAACCTTGTGTGCCTTTGGCAATGTGATCGTTACTAGTGCGTCTTTGTGGAGATGTCCTCGTGCTTCTGCGCACAACCTGAATCGGCGGTAAACGCAGTGGTGTCGTTTTGGAAAGCTGTCCATCATCCTGGTAAAAGGCGGGAATTCCCTTGCCTACTACGAGGGTGGACGGGGCTTGGCTCAGCGGGCGGAGCTTACAGGTGATTCATAAAGGGAGAACCTTCTACTCTGTGTCTGCAGGAGAGGAAGATAGAACCCGCGCGTCACAGTCAGATACAGATTACGCTCCAGTACATCATCAATTCACCTCCAGGAAGGATTCTAGATTGTTTTCTGCTATGGAATCTATGAGCGCACAGCCTTGCTTTATCTTTCCCAGCCCAAGAGTTAGGGTGGCTTGTCCTTTCCAGAAGCTGAGCTTCAACTGGGGCACCTGCTACGTTTATATTTGTAAGTGCTTCCTGTTGAGGTTTAGTTTCTGTAAAATGAGCATCATGGCCTACCCAACGGAGTATTTTCTACGAGTAAGTCAGTAAGCGTTACCTAGCATGTTTTCATATGCCCCGTTTATATTGTACACTAAGACTACGTGATGGGCCTCGGGGGAAACGTCTCCAGCAACCTTGTGTGCCTTTGGCAATGTGATCGTTACTAGTGCGTCTTTGTGGAGATGTCCTCGTGCTTCTGCGCACAACCTGAATCGGCGGTAAACGCAGTGGTGTCGTTTTGGAAAGCCGTCCATCATCCTGGTAAAAGGCGGGAATTCCCTTGCCTACTACGAGGGTGGACGGGGCGTGGCTCAGCGGGCGGAGCTTACAGGTGATTCATAAAGGGAGAACCTTCTACTCTGTGTCTGCAGGAGAGGAAGATAGAACCCGCGCGTCACAGTCAGATACAGATTACGCTCCAGTACATCATCAATTCACCTCCAGGAAGGATTCTAGATTGTTTTCTGCTACGGAATCTATGAGCGCACAGCCTTGCTTTATCTTTCCCAGCCCAAGAGTTAGGGTGGCTTGTCCTTTCCAGAAGCTGAGCTTCAACTGGGGCACCTGCTACGTTTATATTTGTAAGTGCTTCCTGTTGAGGTTTAGTTTCTGTAAAATGAGCATCATGGCCTACCCAACCGGAGTATTTTCTACGAGTAAGTCAGTAAGCGTTACCTAGCATGTTTTCATATGCCCCGTTTATATTGTACACTAAGACTACGTGATGGGCCACGGGGGAAACCTCACCAGCAACCTTGTGTGCCTTTGGCAATGTGATCGTTACTAGTGCGTCTTTGTGGAGATGTCCTCGTGCTTCTGCGCACAACCTGAATCGGCGGTAAACGCAGTGGTGTCGTTTTGGAAAGCTGTCCATCATCCTGGTAAAAGGCGGGAATTCCCTTGCCTACTACGAGGGTGGACGGGGCGTGGCTCAGCGGGCGAAGCTTTCAGGTGATTCATAAAGGGAGAACCTTCTACTCTGTGTCTGCAGGAGAGGAAGATAGAACCCGCGCGTCACAGTCAGATACAGATTACGCTCCAGTACATCATCAATTCACCTCCAGGAAGGATTCTAGATTGTTTTCTGCTATGGAATCTATGAGCGCACAGCCTTGCTTTATCTTTGCCAAGCCCAAGTTAGGGTGGCTTGTCCTTTCCAGAAGCTGAGCTTCAACTGGTGCACCTGCTACGTTTATATTTGTAAGTGCTTCCTTTGAGGTTTAGTTTCTGTAAAATGAGCATCATGGCCTACCCAACCGGTGTTTTTTCTACGAGTAAGTCAGTAAGCGTTACCTAGCATGTTTTCATATGCCCCGTTTATATTGTACACTAAGACTACGTGATGGGCCACGGGGGAACCTCAACAGCAACCTTGTGTGCCTTTGGCAATGTGATCGTTACTAGTGCGTCTTTGTGGAGATGTCCTCGTGCTTCTGCGCACAACCTGAATCGGCGGTAAACGCAGTGGTGTCGTTTTGGAAAGCTGTCCATCATCCTGGTAAAAGGCGGGAATTCCCTTGCCTACTACGAGGGTGGACGGGGCTTGGCTCAGCGGGCGGAGCTTACAGGTGATTCATAAAGGGAGAACCTTCTACTCTGTGTCTGCAGGAGAGGAAGATAGAACCCGCGCGTCACAGTCAGATACAGATTACGCTCCAGTACATCATCAATTCACCTCCAGGAAGGATTCTAGATTGTTTTCTGCTATGGAATCTATGAGCGCACAGCCTTGCTTTATCTTTCCCAGCCCAAGAGTTAGGGTGGCTTGTCCTTTCCAGAAGCTGAGCTTCAACTGGGGCACCTGCTACGTTTATATTTGTAAGTGCTTCCTGTTGAGGTTTAGTTTCTGTAAAATGAGCATCATGGCCTACCCAACGGAGTATTTTCTACGAGTAAGTCAGTAAGCGTTACCTAGCATGTTTTCATATGCCCCGTTTATATTGTACACTAAGACTACGTGATGGGCCTCGGGGGAAACGTCTCCAGCAACCTGTGTGCCTTTGGCAATGTGATCGTTACTAGTGCGTCTTTGTGGAGATGTCCTCGTGCTTCTGCGCACAACCTGAATCGGCGGTAAACGCAGTGGTGTCGTTTTGGAAAGCTGTCCATCATCCTGGTAAAAGGCGGGAATTCCCTTGCCTACTACGAGGGTGGACGGGGCGTGGCTCAGCGGGCGGAGCTTTCAGGTGATTCATAAAGGGAGAACCTTCTACTCTGTGTCTGCAGGAGAGGAAGATAGAACCCGCGCGTCACAGTCAGATACAGATTACGCTCCAGTACATCATCAATTCACCTCCAGGAAGGATTCTAGATTGTTTTCTGCTATGGAATCTATGAGCGCACAGCCTTGCTTTATCTTTCCCAGCCCAAGAGTTAGGGTGGCTTGTCCTTTCCAGAAGCTGAGCTTCAACTGGGGCACCTGCTACGTTTATATTTGTAAGTGCTTCCTTTGAGGTTTAGTTTCTGTAAAATGAGCATCATGGCCTACCCAACCGGTGTATTTTCTACGAGTAAGTCAGTAAGCGTTACCTAGCATGTTTTCATATGCCCCGTTTATATTGTACACTAAGACTACGTGATGGGCCACGGGGGAAACCTCACCAGCAACCTTGTGTGCCTTTGGCAATGTGATCGTTACTAGTGCGTCTTTGTGGAGATGTCCTCGTGCTTCTGCGCACAACCTGAATCGGCGGTAAACGCAGTGGTGTCGTTTTGGAAAGCTGTCCATCATCCTGGTAAAAGGCGGGAATTCCCTTGCCTACTACGAGGGTGGACGGGGCTTGGCTCAGCGGGCGGAGCTTACAGGTGATTCATAAAGGGAGAACCTTCTACTCTGTGTCTGCAGGAGAGGAAGATAGAACCCGCGCGTCACAGTCAGATACAGATTACGCTCCAGTACATCATCAATTCACCTCCAGGAAGGATTCTAGATTGTTTTCTGCTATGGAATCTATGAGCGCACAGCCTTGCTTTATCTTTGCCAAGCCCAAGTTAGGGTGGCTTGTCCTTTCCAGAAGCTGAGCTTCAACTGGTGCACCTGCTACGTTTATATTTGTAAGTGCTTCCTTTGAGGTTTAGTTTCTGTAAAATGAGCATCATGGCCTACCCAACCGGTGTTTTTTCTACGAGTAAGTCAGTAAGCGTTACCTAGCATGTTTTCATATGCCCCGTTTATATTGTACACTAAGACTACGTGATGGGCCACGGGGGAACCTCAACAGCAACCTTGTGTGCCTTTGGCAATGTGATCGTTACTAGTGCGTCTTTGTGGAGATGTCCTCGTGCTTCTGCGCACAACCTGAATCGGCGGTAAACGCAGTGGTGTCGTTTTGGAAAGCTGTCCATCATCCTGGTAAAAGGCGGGAATTCCCTTGCCTACTACGAGGGTGGACGGGGCTTGGCTCAGCGGGCGGAGTTTACAGGTGATTCATAAAGGGAGAACCTTCTACTCTGTGTCTGCAGGAGAGGAAGATAGAACCCGCGCGTCACAGTCAGATACAGATTACGCTCCAGTACATCATCAATTCACCTCCAGGAAGGATTCTAGATTGTTTTCTGCTATGGAATCTATGAGCGCACAGCCTTGCTTTATCTTTCCCAGCCCAAGAGTTAGGGTGGCTTGTCCTTTCCAGAAGCTGAGCTTCAACTGGGGCACCTGCTACGTTTATATTTGTAAGTGCTTCCTGTTGAGGTTTAGTTTCTGTAAAATGAGCATCATGGCCTACCCAACCGGAGTATTTTCTACGAGTAAGTCAGTAAGCGTTACCTAGCATGTTTTCATATGCCCCGTTTATATTGTACACTAAGACTACGTGATGGGCCACGGGGGAAACCTCACCAGCAACCTTGTGTGCCTTTGGCAATGTGATCGTTACTAGTGCGTCTTTGTGGAGATGTCCTCGTGCTTCTGCGCACAACCTGAATCGGCGGTAAACGCAGTGGTGTCGTTTTGGAAAGCTGTCCATCATCCTGGTAAAAGGCGGGAATTCCCTTGCCTACTACGAGGGTGGACGGGGCGTGGCTCAGCGGGCGAAGCTTTCAGGTGATTCATAAAGGGAGAACCTTCTACTCTGTGTCTGCAGGAGAGGAAGATAGAACCCGCGCGTCACAGTCAGATACAGATTACGCTCCAGTACATCATCAATTCACCTCCAGGAAGGATTCTAGATTGTTTTCTGCTATGGAATCTATGAGCGCACAGCCTTGCTTTATCTTTGCCAAGCCCAAGTTAGGGTGGCTTGTCCTTTCCAGAAGCTGAGCTTCAACTGGTGCACCTGCTACGTTTATATTTGTAAGTGCTTCCTTTGAGGTTTAGTTTCTGTAAAATGAGCATCATGGCCTACCCAACCGGTGTTTTTTCTACGAGTAAGTCAGTAAGCGTTACCTAGCATGTTTTCATATGCCCCGTTTATATTGTACACTAAGACTACGTGATGGGCCACGGGGGAAACCTCACCAGCAACCTTGTGTGCCTTTGGCAATGTGATCGTTACTAGTGCGTCTTTGTGGAGATGTCCTCGTGCTTCTGCGCACAACCTGAATCGGCGGTAAACGCAGTGGTGTCGTTTTGGAAAGCTGTCCATCATCCTGGTAAAAGGCGGGAATTCCCTTGCCTACTACGAGGGTGGACGGGGCTTGGCTCAGCGGGCGGAGCTTACAGGTGATTCATAAAGGGAGAACCTTCTACTCTGTGTCTGCAGGAGAGGAAGATAGAACCCGCGCGTCACAGTCAGATACAGATTACGCTCCAGTACATCATCAATTCACCTCCAGGAAGGATTCTAGATTGTTTTCTGCTATGGAATCTATGAGCGCACAGCCTTGCTTTATCTTTCCCAGCCCAAGAGTTAGGGTGGCTTGTCCTTTCCAGAAGCTGAGCTTCAACTGGGGCACCTGCTACGTTTATATTTGTAAGTGCTTCCTGTTGAGGTTTAGTTTCTGTAAAATGAGCATCATGGCCTACCCAACGGAGTATTTTCTACGAGTAAGTCAGTAAGCGTTACCTAGCATGTTTTCATATGCCCCGTTTATATTGTACACTAAGACTACGTGATGGGCCTCGGGGGAAACGTCTCCAGCAACCTTGTGTGCCTTTGGCAATGTGATCGTTACTAGTGCGTCTTTGTGGAGATGTCCTCGTGCTTCTGCGCACAACCTGAATCGGCGGTAAACGCAGTGGTGTCGTTTTGGAAAGCCGTCCATCATCCTGGTAAAAGGCGGGAATTCCCTTGCCTACTACGAGGGTGGACGGGGCGTGGCTCAGCGGGCGGAGCTTACAGGTGATTCATAAAGGGAGAACCTTCTACTCTGTGTCTGCAGGAGAGGAAGATAGAACCCGCGCGTCACAGTCAGATACAGATTACGCTCCAGTACATCATCAATTCACCTCCAGGAAGGATTCTAGATTGTTTTCTGCTATGGAATCTATGAGCGCACAGCCTTGCTTTATCTTTCCCAGCCCAAGAGTTAGGGTGGCTTGTCCTTTCCAGAAGCTGAGCTTCAACTGGGGCACCTGCTACGTTTATATTTGTAAGTGCTTCCTGTTGAGGTTTAGTTTCTGTAAAATGAGCATCATGGCCTACCCAACCGGAGTATTTTCTACGAGTAAGTCAGTAAGCGTTACCTAGCATGTTTTCATATGCCCCGTTTATATTGTACACTAAGACTACGTGATGGGCCACGGGGGAAACCTCACCAGCAACCTTGTGTGCCTTTGGCAATGTGATCGTTACTAGTGCGTCTTTGTGGAGATGTCCTCGTGCTTCTGCGCACAACCTGAATCGGCGGTAAACGCAGTGGTGTCGTTTTGGAAAGCTGTCCATCATCCTGGTAAAAGGCGGGAATTCCCTTGCCTACTACGAGGGTGGACGGGGCGTGGCTCAGCGGGCGAAGCTTTCAGGTGATTCATAAAGGGAGAACCTTCTACTCTGTGTCTGCAGGAGAGGAAGATAGAACCCGCGCGTCACAGTCAGATACAGATTACGCTCCAGTACATCATCAATTCACCTCCAGGAAGGATTCTAGATTGTTTTCTGCTATGGAATCTATGAGCGCACAGCCTTGCTTTATCTTTGCCAAGCCCAAGTTAGGGTGGCTTGTCCTTTCCAGAAGCTGAGCTTCAACTGGTGCACCTGCTACGTTTATATTTGTAAGTGCTTCCTTTGAGGTTTAGTTTCTGTAAAATGAGCATCATGGCCTACCCAACCGGTGTTTTTTCTACGAGTAAGTCAGTAAGCGTTACCTAGCATGTTTTCATATGCCCCGTTTATATTGTACACTAAGACTACGTGATGGGCCACGGGGGAACCTCAACAGCAACCTTGTGTGCCTTTGGCAATGTGATCGTTACTAGTGCGTCTTTGTGGAGATGTCCTCGTGCTTCTGCGCACAACCTGAATCGGCGGTAAACGCAGTGGTGTCGTTTTGGAAAGCTGTCCATCATCCTGGTAAAAGGCGGGAATTCCCTTGCCTACTACGAGGGTGGACGGGGCTTGGCTCAGCGGGCGGAGCTTACAGGTGATTCATAAAGGGAGAACCTTCTACTCTGTGTCTGCAGGAGAGGAAGATAGAACCCGCGCGTCACAGTCAGATACAGATTACGCTCCAGTACATCATCAATTCACCTCCAGGAAGGATTCTAGATTGTTTTCTGCTATGGAATCTATGAGCGCACAGCCTTGCTTTATCTTTCCCAGCCCAAGAGTTAGGGTGGCTTGTCCTTTCCAGAAGCTGAGCTTCAACTGGGGCACCTGCTACGTTTATATTTGTAAGTGCTTCCTGTTGAGGTTTAGTTTCTGTAAAATGAGCATCATGGCCTACCCAACGGAGTATTTTCTACGAGTAAGTCAGTAAGCGTTACCTAGCATGTTTTCATATGCCCCGTTTATATTGTACACTAAGACTACGTGATGGGCCTCGGGGGAAACGTCTCCAGCAACCTTGTGTGCCTTTGGCAATGTGATCGTTACTAGTGCGTCTTTGTGGAGATGTCCTCGTGCTTCTGCGCACAACCTGAATCGGCGGTAAACGCAGTGGTGTCGTTTTGGAAAGCCGTCCATCATCCTGGTAAAAGGCGGGAATTCCCTTGCCTACTACGAGGGTGGACGGGGCGTGGCTCAGCGGGCGGAGCTTACAGGTGATTCATAAAGGGAGAACCTTCTACTCTGTGTCTGCAGGAGAGGAAGATAGAACCCGCGCGTCACAGTCAGATACAGATTACGCTCCAGTACATCATCAATTCACCTCCAGGAAGGATTCTAGATTGTTTTCTGCTATGGAATCTATGAGCGCACAGCCTTGCTTTATCTTTCCCAGCCCAAGAGTTAGGGTGGCTTGTCCTTTCCAGAAGCTGAGCTTCAACTGGGGCACCTGCTACGTTTATATTTGTAAGTGCTTCCTGTTGAGGTTTAGTTTCTGTAAAATGAGCATCATGGCCTACCCAACCGGAGTATTTTCTACGAGTAAGTCAGTAAGCGTTACCTAGCATGTTTTCATATGCCCCGTTTATATTGTACACTAAGACTACGTGATGGGCCACGGGGGAAACCTCACCAGCAACCTTGTGTGCCTTTGGCAATGTGATCGTTACTAGTGCGTCTTTGTGGAGATGTCCTCGTGCTTCTGCGCACAACCTGAATCGGCGGTAAACGCAGTGGTGTCGTTTTGGAAAGCTGTCCATCATCCTGGTAAAAGGCGGGAATTCCCTTGCCTACTACGAGGGTGGACGGGGCGTGGCTCAGCGGGCGAAGCTTTCAGGTGATTCATAAAGGGAGAACCTTCTACTCTGTGTCTGCAGGAGAGGAAGATAGAACCCGCGCGTCACAGTCAGATACAGATTACGCTCCAGTACATCATCAATTCACCTCCAGGAAGGATTCTAGATTGTTTTCTGCTATGGAATCTATGAGCGCACAGCCTTGCTTTATCTTTGCCAAGCCCAAGTTAGGGTGGCTTGTCCTTTCCAGAAGCTGAGCTTCAACTGGTGCACCTGCTACGTTTATATTTGTAAGTGCTTCCTTTGAGGTTTAGTTTCTGTAAAATGAGCATCATGGCCTACCCAACCGGTGTTTTTTCTACGAGTAAGTCAGTAAGCGTTACCTAGCATGTTTTCATATGCCCCGTTTATATTGTACACTAAGACTACGTGATGGGCCACGGGGGAACCTCAACAGCAACCTTGTGTGCCTTTGGCAATGTGATCGTTACTAGTGCGTCTTTGTGGAGATGTCCTCGTGCTTCTGCGCACAACCTGAATCGGCGGTAAACGCAGTGGTGTCGTTTTGGAAAGCTGTCCATCATCCTGGTAAAAGGCGGGAATTCCCTTGCCTACTACGAGGGTGGACGGGGCTTGGCTCAGCGGGCGGAGCTTACAGGTGATTCATAAAGGGAGAACCTTCTACTCTGTGTCTGCAGGAGAGGAAGATAGAACCCGCGCGTCACAGTCAGATACAGATTACGCTCCAGTACATCATCAATTCACCTCCAGGAAGGATTCTAGATTGTTTTCTGCTATGGAATCTATGAGCGCACAGCCTTGCTTTATCTTTCCCAGCCCAAGAGTTAGGGTGGCTTGTCCTTTCCAGAAGCTGAGCTTCAACTGGGGCACCTGCTACGTTTATATTTGTAAGTGCTTCCTGTTGAGGTTTAGTTTCTGTAAAATGAGCATCATGGCCTACCCAACGGAGTATTTTCTACGAGTAAGTCAGTAAGCGTTACCTAGCATGTTTTCATATGCCCCGTTTATATTGTACACTAAGACTACGTGATGGGCCTCGGGGGAAACGTCTCCAGCAACCTTGTGTGCCTTTGGCAATGTGATCGTTACTAGTGCGTCTTTGTGGAGATGTCCTCGTGCTTCTGCGCACAACCTGAATCGGCGGTAAACGCAGTGGTGTCGTTTTGGAAAGCTGTCCATCATCCTGGTAAAAGGCGGGAATTCCCTTGCCTACTACGAGGGTGGACGGGGCGTGGCTCAGCGGGCGGAGCTTTCAGGTGATTCATAAAGGGAGAACCTTCTACTCTGTGTCTGCAGGAGAGGAAGATAGAACCCGCGCGTCACAGTCAGATACAGATTACGCTCCAGTACATCATCAATTCACCTCCAGGAAGGATTCTAGATTGTTTTCTGCTATGGAATCTATGAGCGCACAGCCTTGCTTTATCTTTCCCAGCCCAAGAGTTAGGGTGGCTTGTCCTTTCCAGAAGCTGAGCTTCAACTGGGGCACCTGCTACGTTTATATTTGTAAGTGCTTCCTGTTGAGGTTTAGTTTCTGTAAAATGAGCATCATGGCCTACCCAACCGGAGTATTTTCTACGAGTAAGTCAGTAAGCGTTACCTAGCATGTTTTCATATGCCCCGTGTATATTGTACCCTAAGACTAAGTGATGGGCCTCGGGGGAAACGTCTCCAGCAACCTTGTGTGCCTTTGGCAATGTGATCGTTACTAGTGCGTCTTTGTGGAGATGTCCTCGTGCTTCTGCGCACAACCTGAATCGGCGGTAAACGCAGTGGTGTCGTTTTGGAAAGCCGTCCATCATCCTGGTAAAAGGCGGGAATTCCCTTGCCTACTACGAGGGTGGACGGGGCGTGGCTCAGCGGGCGGAGCTTACAGGTGATTCATAAAGGGAGAACCTTCTACTCTGTGTCTGCAGGAGAGGAAGATAGAACCCGCGCGTCACAGTCAGATACAGATTACGCTCCAGTACATCATCAATTCACCTCCAGGAAGGATTCTAGATTGTTTTCTGCTATGGAATCTATGAGCGCACAGCCTTGCTTTATCTTTCCCAGCCCAAGAGTTAGGGTGGCTTGTCCTTTCCAGAAGCTGAGCTTCAACTGGGGCACCTGCTACGTTTATATTTGTAAGTGCTTCCTGTTGAGGTTTAGTTTCTGTAAAATGAGCATCATGGCCTACCCAACCGGAGTATTTTCTACGAGTAAGTCAGTAAGCGTTACCTAGCATGTTTTCATATGCCCCGTTTATATTGTACACTAAGACTACGTGATGGGCCACGGGGGAAACCTCACCAGCAACCTTGTGTGCCTTTGGCAATGTGATCGTTACTAGTGCGTCTTTGTGGAGATGTCCTCGTGCTTCTGCGCACAACCTGAATCGGCGGTAAACGCAGTGGTGTCGTTTTGGAAAGCTGTCCATCATCCTGGTAAAAGGCGGGAATTCCCTTGCCTACTACGAGGGTGGACGGGGCGTGGCTCAGCGGGCGAAGCTTTCAGGTGATTCATAAAGGGAGAACCTTCTACTCTGTGTCTGCAGGAGAGGAAGATAGAACCCGCGCGTCACAGTCAGATACAGATTACGCTCCAGTACATCATCAATTCACCTCCAGGAAGGATTCTAGATTGTTTTCTGCTATGGAATCTATGAGCGCACAGCCTTGCTTTATCTTTGCCAAGCCCAAGTTAGGGTGGCTTGTCCTTTCCAGAAGCTGAGCTTCAACTGGTGCACCTGCTACGTTTATATTTGTAAGTGCTTCCTTTGAGGTTTAGTTTCTGTAAAATGAGCATCATGGCCTACCCAACCGGTGTTTTTTCTACGAGTAAGTCAGTAAGCGTTACCTAGCATGTTTTCATATGCCCCGTTTATATTGTACACTAAGACTACGTGATGGGCCACGGGGGAAACCTCACCAGCAACCTTGTGTGCCTTTGGCAATGTGATCGTTACTAGTGCGTCTTTGTGGAGATGTCCTCGTGCTTCTGCGCACAACCTGAATCGGCGGTAAACGCAGTGGTGTCGTTTTGGAAAGCTGTCCATCATCCTGGTAAAAGGCGGGAATTCCCTTGCCTACTACGAGGGTGGACGGGGCTTGGCTCAGCGGGCGGAGCTTACAGGTGATTCATAAAGGGAGAACCTTCTACTCTGTGTCTGCAGGAGAGGAAGATAGAACCCGCGCGTCACAGTCAGATACAGATTACGCTCCAGTACATCATCAATTCACCTCCAGGAAGGATTCTAGATTGTTTTCTGCTATGGAATCTATGAGCGCACAGCCTTGCTTTATCTTTCCCAGCCCAAGAGTTAGGGTGGCTTGTCCTTTCCAGAAGCTGAGCTTCAACTGGGGCACCTGCTACGTTTATATTTGTAAGTGCTTCCTGTTGAGGTTTAGTTTCTGTAAAATGAGCATCATGGCCTACCCAACGGAGTATTTTCTACGAGTAAGTCAGTAAGCGTTACCTAGCATGTTTTCATATGCCCCGTTTATATTGTACACTAAGACTACGTGATGGGCCTCGGGGGAAACGTCTCCAGCAACCTTGTGTGCCTTTGGCAATGTGATCGTTACTAGTGCGTCTTTGTGGAGATGTCCTCGTGCTTCTGCGCACAACCTGAATCGGCGGTAAACGCAGTGGTGTCGTTTTGGAAAGCTGTCCATCATCCTGGTAAAAGGCGGGAATTCCCTTGCCTACTACGAGGGTGGACGGGGCGTGGCTCAGCGGGCGGAGCTTTCAGGTGATTCATAAAGGGAGAACCTTCTACTCTGTGTCTGCAGGAGAGGAAGATAGAACCCGCGCGTCACAGTCAGATACAGATTACGCTCCAGTACATCATCAATTCACCTCCAGGAAGGATTCTAGATTGTTTTCTGCTATGGAATCTATGAGCGCACAGCCTTGCTTTATCTTTCCCAGCCCAAGAGTTAGGGTGGCTTGTCCTTTCCAGAAGCTGAGCTTCAACTGGGGCACCTGCTACGTTTATATTTGTAAGTGCTTCCTTTGAGGTTTAGTTTCTGTAAAATGAGCATCATGGCCTACCCAACCGGTGTATTTTCTACGAGTAAGTCAGTAAGCGTTACCTAGCATGTTTTCATATGCCCCGTTTATATTGTACACTAAGACTACGTGATGGGCCACGGGGGAAACCTCACCAGCAACCTTGTGTGCCTTTGGCAATGTGATCGTTACTAGTGCGTCTTTGTGGAGATGTCCTTGTGCTTCTGCGCACAACCTGAATCGGCGGTAAACGCAGTGGTGTCGTTTTGGAAAGCTGTCCATCATCCTGGTAAAAGGCGGGAATTCCCTTGCCTACTACGAGGGTGGACGGGGCGTGGCTCAGCGGGCGGAGCTTACAGGTGATTCATAAAGGGAGAACCTTCTACTCTGTGTCTGCAGGAGAGGAAGATAGAACCCGCGCGTCACAGTTAGATACAGATTACGCTCCAGTACATCATCAATTCACCTCCAGGAAGGATTCTAGATTGTTTTCTGCTATGGAATCTATGAGCGCACAGCCTTGCTTTATCTTTCCCAGCCCAAGAGTTAGGGTGGCTTGTCCTTTCCAGAAGCTGAGCTTCAACTGGGGCACCTGCTACGTTTATATTTGTAAGTGCTTCCTGTTGAGGTTTAGTTTCTGTAAAATGAGCATCATGGCCTACCCAACCGGAGTATTTTCTACGAGTAAGTCAGTAAGCGTTACCTAGCATGTTTTCATATGCCCCGTGTATATTGTACCCTAAGACTAAGTGATGGGCCTCGGGGGAAACGTCTCCAGCAACCTTGTGTGCCTTTGGCAATGTGATCGTTACTAGTGCGTCTTTGTGGAGATGTCCTCGTGCTTCTGCGCACAACCTGAATCGGCGGTAAACGCAGTGGTGTCGTTTTGGAAAGCCGTCCATCATCCTGGTAAAAGGCGGGAATTCCCTTGCCTACTACGAGGGTGGACGGGGCGTGGCTCAGCGGGCGGAGCTTACAGGTGATTCATAAAGGGAGAACCTTCTACTCTGTGTCTGCAGGAGAGGAAGATAGAACCCGCGCGTCACAGTCAGATACAGATTACGCTCCAGTACATCATCAATTCACCTCCAGGAAGGATTCTAGATTGTTTTCTGCTATGGAATCTATGAGCGCACAGCCTTGCTTTATCTTTCCCAGCCCAAGAGTTAGGGTGGCTTGTCCTTTCCAGAAGCTGAGCTTCAACTGGGGCACCTGCTACGTTTATATTTGTAAGTGCTTCCTGTTGAGGTTTAGTTTCTGTAAAATGAGCATCATGGCCTACCCAACCGGAGTATTTTCTACGAGTAAGTCAGTAAGCGTTACCTAGCATGTTTTCATATGCCCCGTTTATATTGTACACTAAGACTACGTGATGGGCCACGGGGGAAACCTCACCAGCAACCTTGTGTGCCTTTGGCAATGTGATCGTTACTAGTGCGTCTTTGTGGAGATGTCCTCGTGCTTCTGCGCACAACCTGAATCGGCGGTAAACGCAGTGGTGTCGTTTTGGAAAGCTGTCCATCATCCTGGTAAAAGGCGGGAATTCCCTTGCCTACTACGAGGGTGGACGGGGCGTGGCTCAGCGGGCGAAGCTTTCAGGTGATTCATAAAGGGAGAACCTTCTACTCTGTGTCTGCAGGAGAGGAATAGAACCCGCGCGTCACAGTCAGATACAGATTACGCTCCAGTACATCATCAATTCACCTCCAGGAAGGATTCTAGATTGTTTTCTGCTATGGAATCTATGAGCGCACAGCCTTGCTTTATCTTTGCCAAGCCCAAGTTAGGGTGGCTTGTCCTTTCCAGAAGCTGAGCTTCAACTGGTGCACCTGCTACGTTTATATTTGTAAGTGCTTCCTTTGAGGTTTAGTTTCTGTAAAATGAGCATCATGGCCTACCCAACCGGTGTTTTTTCTATGAGTAAGTCAGTAAGCGTTACCTAGCATGTTTTCATATGCCCCGTTTATATTGTACACTAAGACTACGTGATGGGCCACGGGGGAAACCTCACCAGCAACCTTGTGTGCCTTTGGCAATGTGATCGTTACTAGTGCGTCTTTGTGGAGATGTCCTCGTGCTTCTGCGCACAACCTGAATCGGCGGTAAACGCAGTGGTGTCGTTTTGGAAAGCTGTCCATCATCCTGGTAAAAGGCGGGAATTCCCTTGCCTACTACGAGGGTGGACGGGGCTTGGCTCAGCGGGCGGAGCTTACAGGTGATTCATAAAGGGAGAACCTTCTACTCTGTGTCTGCAGGAGAGGAAGATAGAACCCGCGCGTCACAGTCAGATACAGATTACGCTCCAGTACATCATCAATTCACCTCCAGGAAGGATTCTAGATTGTTTTCTGCTATGGAATCTATGAGCGCACAGCCTTGCTTTATCTTTCCCAGCCCAAGAGTTAGGGTGGCTTGTCCTTTCCAGAAGCTGAGCTTCAACTGGGGCACCTGCTACGTTTATATTTGTAAGTGCTTCCTTTGAGGTTTAGTTTCTGTAAAATGAGCATCATGGCCTACCCAACCGGTGTATTTTCTACGAGTAAGTCAGTAAGCGTTACCTAGCATGTTTTCATATGCCCCGTTTATATTGTACACTAAGACTACGTGATGGGCCACGGGGGAAACCTCACCAGCAACCTTGTGTGCCTTTGGCAATGTGATCGTTACTAGTGCGTCTTTGTGGAGATGTCCTCGTGCTTCTGCGCACAACCTGAATCGGCGGTAAACGCAGTGGTGTCGTTTTGGAAAGCTGTCCATCATCCTGGTAAAAGGCGGGAATTCCCTTGCCTACTACGAGGGTGGACGGGGCGTGGCTCAGCGGGCGGAGCTTACAGGTGATTCATAAAGGGAGAACCTTCTACTCTGTGTCTGCAGGAGAGGAAGATAGAACCCGCGCGTCACAGTTAGATACAGATTACGCTCCAGTACATCATCAATTCACCTCCAGGAAGGATTCTAGATTGTTTTCTGCTATGGAATCTATGAGCGCACAGCCTTGCTTTATCTTTCCCAGCCCAAGAGTTAGGGTGGCTTGTCCTTTCCAGAAGCTGAGCTTCAACTGGGGCACCTGCTACGTTTATATTTGTAAGTGCTTCCTGTTGAGGTTTAGTTTCTGTAAAATGAGCATCATGGCCTACCCAAACGGAGTATTTTCTACGAGTAAGTCAGTAAGCGTTACCTAGCATGTTTTCATATGCCCCGTTTATATTGTACACTAAGACTACGTGATGGGCCACGGGGGAAACCTCACCAGCAACCTTGTGTGCCTTTGGCAATGTGATCGTTACTAGTGCGTCTTTGTGGAGATGTCCTCGTGCTTCTGCGCACAACCTGAATCGGCGGTAAACGCAGTGGTGTCGTTTTGGAAAGCTGTCCATCATCCTGGTAAAAGGCGGGAATTCCCTTGCCTACTACGAGGGTGGACGGGGCGTGGCTCAGCGGGCGAAGCTTTCAGGTGATTCATAAAGGGAGAACCTTCTACTCTGTGTCTGCAGGAGAGGAATAGAACCCGCGCGTCACAGTCAGATACAGATTACGCTCCAGTACATCATCAATTCACCTCCAGGAAGGATTCTAGATTGTTTTCTGCTATGGAATCTATGAGCGCACAGCCTTGCTTTATCTTTGCCAAGCCCAAGTTAGGGTGGCTTGTCCTTTCCAGAAGCTGAGCTTCAACTGGTGCACCTGCTACGTTTATATTTGTAAGTGCTTCCTTTGAGGTTTAGTTTCTGTAAAATGAGCATCATGGCCAACCCAACCGGTGTTTTTTCTACGAGTAAGTCAGTAAGCGTTACCTAGCATGTTTTCATATGCCCCGTTTATATTGTACACTAAGACTACGTGATGGGCCACGGGGGAAACCTCACCAGCAACCTTGTGTGCCTTTGGCAATGTGATCGTTACTAGTGCGTCTTTGTGGAGATGTCCTCGTGCTTCTGCGCACAACCTGAATCGGCGGTAAACGCAGTGGTGTCGTTTTGGAAAGCTGTCCATCATCCTGGTAAAAGGCGGGAATTCCCTTGCCTACTACGAGGGTGGACGGGGCTTGGCTCAGCGGGCGGAGCTTACAGGTGATTCATAAAGGGAGAACCTTCTACTCTGTGTCTGCAGGAGAGGAAGATAGAACCCGCGCGTCACAGTCAGATACAGATTACGCTCCAGTACATCATCAATTCACCTCCAGGAAGGATTCTAGATTGTTTTCTGCTATGGAATCTATGAGCGCACAGCCTTGCTTTATCTTTCCCAGCCCAAGAGTTAGGGTGGCTTGTCCTTTCCAGAAGCTGAGCTTCAACTGGGGCACCTGCTACGTTTATATTTGTAAGTGCTTCCTGTTGAGGTTTAGTTTCTGTAAAATGAGCATCATGGCCTACCCAACCGGAGTATTTTCTACGAGTAAGTCAGTAAGCGTTACCTAGCATGTTTTCATATGCCCCGTGTATATTGTACCCTAAGACTAAGTGATGGGCCTCGGGGGAAACGTCTCCAGCAACCTTGTGTGCCTTTGGCAATGTGATCGTTACTAGTGCGTCTTTGTGGAGATGTCCTCGTGCTTCTGCGCACAACCTGAATCGGCGGTAAACGCAGTGGTGTCGTTTTGGAAAGCCGTCCATCATCCTGGTAAAAGGCGGGAATTCCCTTGCCTACTACGAGGGTGGACGGGGCGTGGCTCAGCGGGCGGAGCTTACAGGTGATTCATAAAGGGAGAACCTTCTACTCTGTGTCTGCAGGAGAGGAAGATAGAACCCGCGCGTCACAGTTAGATACAGATTACGCTCCAGTACATCATCAATTCACCTCCAGGAAGGATTCTAGAT
Organism: Pleurodeles waltl; assembly: GCF_031143425.1. Lineage (NCBI taxonomy): Eukaryota > Metazoa > Chordata > Amphibia > Caudata > Salamandridae > Pleurodeles > Pleurodeles waltl. The sequence goes on from NW_027149937.1 coordinate 179,686, forward strand.
TGTTTTCTGCTATGGAATCTATGAGCGCACAGCCTTGCTTTATCTTTCCCAGCCCAAGAGTTAGGGTGGCTTGTCCTTTCCAGAAGCTGAGCTTCAACTGGGGCACCTGCTACGTTTATATTTGTAAGTGCTTCCTGTTGAGGTTTAGTTTCTGTAAAATGAGCATCATGGCCTACCCAACCGGAGTATTTTCTACGAGTAAGTCAGTAAGCGTTACCTAGCATGTTTTCATATGCCCCGTGTATATTGAACCCTAAGACTAAGTGATGGGCCTCGGGGGAAACGTCTCCAGCAACCTTGTGTGCCTTTGGCAATGTGATCGTTACTAGTGCGTCTTTGTGGAGATGTCCTCGTGCTTCTGCGCACAACCTGAATCGGCGGTAAACGCAGTGGTGTCGTTTTGGAAAGCCGTCCATCATCCTGGTAAAAGGCGGGAATTCCCTTGCCTACTACGAGGGTGGACGGGGCGTGGCTCAGCGGGCGGAGCTTACAGGTGATTCATAAAGGGAGAACCTTCTACTCTGTGTCTGCAGGAGAGGAAGATAGAACCCGCGCGTCACAGTTAGATACAGATTACGCTCCAGTACATCATCAATTCACCTCCAGGAAGGATTCTAGATTGTTTTCTGCTATGGAATCTATGAGCGCACAGCCTTGCTTTATCTTTCCCAGCCCAAGAGTTAGGGTGGCTTGTCCTTTCCAGAAGCTGAGCTTCAACTGGGGCACCTGCTACGTTTATATTTGTAAGTGCTTCCTTTGAGGTTTAGTTTCTGTAAAATGAGCATCATGGCCTACCCAACCGGTGTATTTTCTACGAGTAAGTCAGTAAGCGTTACCTAGCATGTTTTCATATGCCCCGTTTATATTGTACACTAAGACTACGTGATGGGCCACGGGGGAAACCTCACCAGCAACCTTGTGTGCCTTTGGCAATGTGATCGTTACTAGTGCGTCTTTGTGGAGATGTCCTCGTGCTTCTGCGCACAACCTGAATCGGCGGTAAACGCAGTGGTGTCGTTTTGGAAAGCTGTCCATCATCCTGGTAAAAGGCGGGAATTCCCTTGCCTACTACGAGGGTGGACGGGGCGTGGCTCAGCGGGCGGAGCTTACAGGTGATTCATAAAGGGAGAACCTTCTACTCTGTGTCTGCAGGAGAGGAAGATAGAACCCGCGCGTCACAGTTAGATACAGATTACGCTCCAGTACATCATCAATTCACCTCCAGGAAGGATTCTAGATTGTTTTCTGCTATGGAATCTATGAGCGCACAGCCTTGCTTTATCTTTCCCAGCCCAAGAGTTAGGGTGGCTTGTCCTTTCCAGAAGCTGAGCTTCAACTGGGGCACCTGCTACGTTTATATTTGTAAGTGCTTCCTGTTGAGTTTTAGTTTCTGTAAAATGAGCATCATGGCCTACCCAACCGGAGTATTTTCTACGAGTAAGTCAGTAAGCGTTACCTAGCATGTTTTCATATGCCCCGTGTATATTGTACCCTAAGACTAAGTGATGGGCCTCGGGGGAAACGTCTCCAGCAACCTTGTGTGCCTTTGGCAATGTGATCGTTACTAGTGCGTCTTTGTGGAGATGTCCTCGTGCTTCTGCGCACAACCTGAATCGGCGGTAAACGCAGTGGTGTCGTTTTGGAAAGCCGTCCATCATCCTGGTAAAAGGCGGGAATTCCCTTGCCTACTACGAGGGTGGACGGGGCGTGGCTCAGCGGGCGGAGCTTACAGGTGATTCATAAAGGGAGAACCTTCTACTCTGTGTCTGCAGGAGAGGAAGATAGAACCCGCGCGTCACAGTCAGATACAGATTACGCTCCAGTACATCATCAATTCACCTCCAGGAAGGATTCTAGATTGTTTTCTGCTATGGAATCTATGAGCGCACAGCCTTGCTTTATCTTTCCCAGCCCAAGAGTTAGGGTGGCTTGTCCTTTCCAGAAGCTGAGCTTCAACTGGGGCACCTGCTACGTTTATATTTGTAAGTGCTTCCTGTTGAGGTTTAGTTTCTGTAAAATGAGCATCATGGCCTACCCAACCGGAGTATTTTCTACGAGTAAGTCAGTAAGCGTTACCTAGCATGTTTTCATATGCCCCGTTTATATTGTACACTAAGACTACGTGATGGGCCACGGGGGAAACCTCACCAGCAACCTTGTGTGCCTTTGGCAATGTGATCGTTACTAGTGCGTCTTTGTGGAGATGTCCTCGTGCTTCTGCGCACAACCTGAATCGGCGGTAAACGCAGTGGTGTCGTTTTGGAAAGCTGTCCATCATCCTGGTAAAAGGCGGGAATTCCCTTGCCTACTACGAGGGTGGACGGGGCGTGGCTCAGCGGGCGAAGCTTTCAGGTGATTCATAAAGGGAGAACCTTCTACTCTGTGTCTGCAGGAGAGGAATAGAACCCGCGCGTCACAGTCAGATACAGATTACGCTCCAGTACATCATCAATTCACCTCCAGGAAGGATTCTAGATTGTTTTCTGCTATGGAATCTATGAGCGCACAGCCTTGCTTTATCTTTGCCAAGCCCAAGTTAGGGTGGCTTGTCCTTTCCAGAAGCTGAGCTTCAACTGGTGCACCTGCTACGTTTATATTTGTAAGTGCTTCCTTTGAGGTTTAGTTTCTGTAAAATGAGCATCATGGCCTACCCAACCGGTGTTTTTTCTACGAGTAAGTCAGTAAGCGTTACCTAGCATGTTTTCATATGCCCCGTTTATATTGTACACTAAGACTACGTGATGGGCCACGGGGGAAACCTCACCAGCAACCTTGTGTGCCTTTGGCAATGTGATCGTTACTAGTGCGTCTTTGTGGAGATGTCCTCGTGCTTCTGCGCACAACCTGAATCGGCGGTAAACGCAGTGGTGTCGTTTTGGAAAGCTGTCCATCATCCTGGTAAAAGGCGGGAATTCCCTTGCCTACTACGAGGGTGGACGGGGCTTGGCTCAGCGGGCGGAGCTTACAGGTGATTCATAAAGGGAGAACCTTCTACTCTGTGTCTGCAGGAGAGGAAGATAGAACCCGCGCGTCACAGTCAGATACAGATTACGCTCCAGTACATCATCAATTCACCTCCAGGAAGGATTCTAGATTGTTTTCTGCTATGGAATCTATGAGCGCACAGCCTTGCTTTATCTTTCCCAGCCCAAGAGTTAGGGTGGCTTGTCCTTTCCAGAAGCTGAGCTTCAACTGGGGCACCTGCTACGTTTATATTTGTAAGTGCTTCCTTTGAGGTTTAGTTTCTGTAAAATGAGCATCATGGCCTACCCAACCGGTGTATTTTCTACGAGTAAGTCAGTAAGCGTTACCTAGCATGTTTTCATATGCCCCGTTTATATTGTACACTAAGACTACGTGATGGGCCACGGGGGAAACCTCACCAGCAACCTTGTGTGCCTTTGGCAATGTGATCGTTACTAGTGCGTCTTTGTGGAGATGTCCTCGTGCTTCTGCGCACAACCTGAATCGGCGGTAAACGCAGTGGTGTCGTTTTGGAAAGCTGTCCATCATCCTGGTAAAAGGCGGGAATTCCCTTGCCTACTACGAGGGTGGACGGGGCGTGGCTCAGCGGGCGGAGCTTACAGGTGATTCATAAAGGGAGAACCTTCTACTCTGTGTCTGCAGGAGAGGAAGATAGAACCCGCGCGTCACAGTTAGATACAGATTACGCTCCAGTACATCATCAATTCACCTCCAGGAAGGATTCTAGATTGTTTTCTGCTATGGAATCTATGAGCGCACAGCCTTGCTTTATCTTTCCCAGCCCAAGAGTTAGGGTGGCTTGTCCTTTCCAGAAGCTGAGCTTCAACTGGGGCACCTGCTACGTTTATATTTGTAAGTGCTTCCTGTTGAGGTTTAGTTTCTGTAAAATGAGCATCATGGCCTACCCAACCGGAGTATTTTCTACGAGTAAGTCAGTAAGCGTTACCTAGCATGTTTTCATATGCCCCGTTTATATTGTACACTAAGACTACGTGATGGGCCACGGGGGAAACCTCACCAGCAACCTTGTGTGCCTTTGGCAATGTGATCGTTACTAGTGCGTCTTTGTGGAGATGTCCTCGTGCTTCTGCGCACAACCTGAATCGGCGGTAAACGCAGTGGTGTCGTTTTGGAAAGCTGTCCATCATCCTGGTAAAAGGCGGGAATTCCCTTGCCTACTACGAGGGTGGACGGGGCGTGGCTCAGCGGGCGAAGCTTTCAGGTGATTCATAAAGGGAGAACCTTCTACTCTGTGTCTGCAGGAGAGGAATAGAACCCGCGCGTCACAGTCAGATACAGATTACGCTCCAGTACATCATCAATTCACCTCCAGGAAGGATTCTAGATTGTTTTCTGCTATGGAATCTATGAGCGCACAGCCTTGCTTTATCTTTGCCAAGCCCAAGTTAGGGTGGCTTGTCCTTTCCAGAAGCTGAGCTTCAACTGGTGCACCTGCTACGTTTATATTTGTAAGTGCTTCCTTTGAGGTTTAGTTTCTGTAAAATGAGCATCATGGCCTACCCAACCGGTGTTTTTTCTACGAGTAAGTCAGTAAGCGTTACCTAGCATGTTTTCATATGCCCCGTTTATATTGTACACTAAGACTACGTGATGGGCCACGGGGGAAACCTCACCAGCAACCTTGTGTGCCTTTGGCAATGTGATCGTTACTAGTGCGTCTTTGTGGAGATGTCCTCGTGCTTCTGCGCACAACCTGAATCGGCGGTAAACGCAGTGGTGTCGTTTTGGAAAGCTGTCCATCATCCTGGTAAAAGGCGGGAATTCCCTTGCCTACTACGAGGGTGGACGGGGCTTGGCTCAGCGGGCGGAGCTTACAGGTGATTCATAAAGGGAGAACCTTCTACTCTGTGTCTGCAGGAGAGGAAGATAGAACCCGCGCGTCACAGTCAGATACAGATTACGCTCCAGTACATCATCAATTCACCTCCAGGAAGGATTCTAGATTGTTTTCTGCTATGGAATCTATGAGCGCACAGCCTTGCTTTATCTTTCCCAGCCCAAGAGTTAGGGTGGCTTGTCCTTTCCAGAAGCTGAGCTTCAACTGGGGCACCTGCTACGTTTATATTTGTAAGTGCTTCCTTTGAGGTTTAGTTTCTGTAAAATGAGCATCATGGCCTACCCAACCGGTGTATTTTCTACGAGTAAGTCAGTAAGCGTTACCTAGCATGTTTTCATATGCCCCGTTTATATTGTACACTAAGACTACGTGATGGGCCACGGGGGAAACCTCACCAGCAACCTTGTGTGCCTTTGGCAATGTGATCGTTACTAGTGCGTCTTTGTGGAGATGTCCTCGTGCTTCTGCGCACAACCTGAATCGGCGGTAAACGCAGTGGTGTCGTTTTGGAAAGCTGTCCATCATCCTGGTAAAAGGCGGGAATTCCCTTGCCTACTACGAGGGTGGACGGGGCGTGGCTCAGCGGGCGGAGCTTACAGGTGATTCATAAAGGGAGAATCTTCTACTCTGTGTCTGCAGGAGAGGAAGATAGAACCCGCGCGTCACAGTTAGATACAGATTACGCTCCAGTACATCATCAATTCACCTCCAGGAAGGATTCTAGATTGTTTTCTGCTATGGAATCTATGAGCGCACAGCCTTGCTTTATCTTTCCCAGCCCAAGAGTTAGGGTGGCTTGTCCTTTCCAGAAGCTGAGCTTCAACTGGGGCACCTGCTACGTTTATATTTGTAAGTGCTTCCTGTTGAGGTTTAGTTTCTGTAAAATGAGCATCATGGCCTACCCAACCGGAGTATTTTCTACGAGTAAGTCAGTAAGCGTTACCTAGCATGTTTTCATATGCCCCGTGTATATTGTACCCTAAGACTAAGTGATGGGCCTCGGGGGAAACGTCTCCAGCAACCTTGTGTGCCTTTGGCAATGTGATCGTTACTAGTGCGTCTTTGTGGAGATGTCCTCGTGCTTCTGCGCACAACCTGAATCGGCGGTAAACGCAGTGGTGTCGTTTTGGAAAGCCGTCCATCATCCTGGTAAAAGGCGGGAATTCCCTTGCCTACTACGAGGGTGGACGGGGCGTGGCTCAGCGGGCGGAGCTTACAGGTGATTCATAAAGGGAGAACCTTCTACTCTGTGTCTGCAGGAGAGGAAGATAGAACCCGCGCGTCACAGTCAGATACAGATTACGCTCCAGTACATCATCAATTCACCTCCAGGAAGGATTCTAGATTGTTTTCTGCTATGGAATCTATGAGCGCACAGCCTTGCTTTATCTTTTCCAGCCCAAGAGTTAGGGTGGCTTGTCCTTTCCAGAAGCTGAGCTTCAACTGGGGCACCTGCTACGTTTATATTTGTAAGTGCTTCCTGTTGAGGTTTAGTTTCTGTAAAATGAGCATCATGGCCTACCCAACCGGAGTATTTTCTACGAGTAAGTCAGTAAGCGTTACCTAGCATGTTTTCATATGCCCCGTTTATATTGTACACTAAGACTACGTGATGGGCCACGGGGGAAACCTCACCAGCAACCTTGTGTGCCTTTGGCAATGTGATCGTTACTAGTGCGTCTTTGTGGAGATGTCCTCGTGCTTCTGCGCACAACCTGAATCGGCGGTAAACGCAGTGGTGTCGTTTTGGAAAGCTGTCCATCATCCTGGTAAAAGGCGGGAATTCCCTTGCCTACTACGAGGGTGGACGGGGCGTGGCTCAGCGGGCGAAGCTTTCAGGTGATTCATAAAGGGAGAACCTTCTACTCTGTGTCTGCAGGAGAGGAAGATAGAACCCGCGCGTCACAGTCAGATACAGATTACGCTCCAGTACATCATCAATTCACCTCCAGGAAGGATTCTAGATTGTTTTCTGCTATGGAATCTATGAGCGCACAGCCTTGCTTTATCTTTGCCAAGCCCAAGTTAGGGTGGCTTGTCCTTTCCAGAAGCTGAGCTTCAACTGGTGCACCTGCTACGTTTATATTTGTAAGTGCTTCCTTTGAGGTTTAGTTTCTGTAAAATGAGCATCATGGCCTACCCAACCGGTGTTTTTTCTACGAGTAAGTCAGTAAGCGTTACCTAGCATGTTTTCATATGCCCCGTTTATATTGTACACTAAGACTACGTGATGGGCCACGGGGGAAACCTCACCAGCAACCTTGTGTGCCTTTGGCAATGTGATCGTTACTAGTGCGTCTTTGTGGAGATGTCCTCGTGCTTCTGCGCACAACCTGAATCGGCGGTAAACGCAGTGGTGTCGTTTTGGAAAGCTGTCCATCATCCTGGTAAAAGGCGGGAATTCCCTTGCCTACTACGAGGGTGGACGGGGCTTGGCTCAGCGGGCGGAGCTTACAGGTGATTCATAAAGGGAGAACCTTCTACTCTGTGTCTGCAGGAGAGGAAGATAGAACCCGCGCGTCACAGTCAGATACAGATTACGCTCCAGTACATCATCAATTCACCTCCAGGAAGGATTCTAGATTGTTTTCTGCTATGGAATCTATGAGCGCACAGCCTTGCTTTATCTTTCCCAGCCCAAGAGTTAGGGTGGCTTGTCCTTTCCAGAAGCTGAGCTTCAACTGGGGCACCTGCTACGTTTATATTTGTAAGTGCTTCCTTTGAGGTTTAGTTTCTGTAAAATGAGCATCATGGCCTACCCAACCGGTGTATTTTCTACGAGTAAGTCAGTAAGCGTTACCTAGCATGTTTTCATATGCCCCGTTTATATTGTACACTAACACTACGTGATGGGCCACGGGGAAACCTCACCAGCAACCTTGTGTGCCTTTGGCAATGTGATCGTTACTAGTGCGTCTTTGTGGAGATGTCCTCGTGCTTCTGCGCACCAACAACGCACGACCTGAATCGGCGGTAAACGCAGTGGTGTCGTTTTGGAAAGCTGTCCATCATCCTGGTAAAAGGCGGGAATTCCTTTGCCTACTACGAGGGTGGACGGGGCGTGGCTCAGCGGGCGGAGCTTACAGGTGATTCATAAAGGGAGAACCAGCTACTCTGTGTCTGCAGGAGAGGAAGATAGAACCCGCGCGTCACAGTCAGATACAGATTACGCTCCAGTACATCATCAGTTGACCTCCAGGAAGGATTCTAGATCTTTTTCTGCTATGGAATCTATGAGCGCACAGCCTTGCTTTATCTTTGCCAAGCCCAAGTTAGGGTGGCTTGTCCTTTCCAGAAGCTGAGCTTCAACTGGGGCACCTGCTACGTTTATATTTGTAAGTGCTTCCTTTGAGGTTTAGTTTCTGTAAAATGAGCATCATGGCCTACCCAACCGGAGTATTTTCTACGAGTAAGTCAGTAAGCGTTACCTAGCATGTTTTCATATGCCCCGTTTATATTGTACACTAAGACTACGTGATGGGCCACGGGGGAAACCTCACCAGCAACCTTGTGTGCCTTTGGCAATGTGATCGTTACTAGTGCGTCTTTGTGGAGATGTCCTCGTGCTTCTGCGCACCAACAACGCACGACCTGAATCGGCGGTAAACGCAGTGGTGTCGTTTTGGAAAGCTGTCCATCATCCTGGTAAAAGGCGGGAATTCCTTTGCCTACTACGAGGGTGGACGGGGCGTGGCTCAGCGGGCGGAGCTTACAGGTGATTCATAAAGGGAGAACCAGCTACTCTGTGTCTGCAGGAGAGGAAGATAGAACCCGCGCGTCACAGTCAGATACAGATTACGCTCCAGTACATCATCAATTCACCTCCAGGAAGGATTCTAGATTGTTTTCTGCTATGGAATCTATGAGCGCACAGCCTTGCTATATCTTTCCCAGCCCAAGAGTTAGGGTGGCTTGTCCTTTCCAGAAGCTGAGCTTCAACTGGGGCACCTGCTACGTTTATATTTGTAAGTGCTTCCTGTTGAGGTTTAGTTTCTGTAAAATGAGCATCATGGCCTACCCAACCGGAGTATTTTCTACGAGTAAGTCAGTAAGCGTTACCTAGCATGTTTTCATATGCCCCGTGTATATTGTACACTAAGACTACGTGATGGGCCACGGGGGAAACCTCACCAGCAACCTTGTGTGCCTTTGGCAATGTGATCGTTACTAGTGCGTCTTTGTGGAGATGTCCTCGTGCTTCTGCGCACAACCTGAATCGGCGGTAAACGCAGTGGTGTCGTTTTGGAAAGCCGTCCATCATCCTGGTAAAAGGCGGGAATTCCCTTGCCTACTACGAGGGTGGACGGGGCGTGGCTCAGCGGGCGGAGCTTACAGGTGATTCATAAAGGGAGAACCTTCTACTCTGTGTCTGCAGGAGTGGAAGATAGAACCCGCGCGTCACAGTCAGATACAGATTACGCTCCAGTACATCATCAATTCACCTCCAGGAAGGATTCTAGATTGTTTTCTGCTATGGAATCTATGAGCGCACAGCCTTGCTTTATCTTTCCCAGCCCAAGAGTTAGGGTGGCTTGTCCTTTCCAGAAGCTGAGCTTCAACTGGGGCACCTGCTACGTTTATATTTGTAAGTGCTTCCTGTTGAGGTTTAGTTTCTGTAAAATGAGCATCATGGCCTACCCAACCGGAGTATTTTCTACGAGTAAGTCAGTAAGCGTTACCTAGCATGTTTTCATATGCCCCGTGTATATTGTACACTAAGACTACGTGATGGGCCACGGGGGAAACCTCACCAGCAACCTTGTGTGCCTTTGGCAATGTGATCGTTACTAGTGCGTCTTTGTGGAGATGTCCTCGTGCTTCTGCGCACAACCTGAATCGGCGGTAAACGCAGTGGTGTCGTTTTGGAAAGCCGTCCATCATCCTGGTAAAAGGCGGGAATTCCCTTGCCTACTACGAGGGTGGACGGGGCGTGGCTCAGCGGGCGGAGCTTACAGGTGATTCATAAAGGGAGAACCTTCTACTCTGTGTCTGCAGGAGAGGAAGATAGAACCCGCGCGTCACAGTCAGATACAGATTACGCTCCAGTACATCATCAATTCACCTCCAGGAAGGATTCTAGATTGTTTTCTGCTATGGAATCTATGAGCGCACAGCCTTGCTTTATCTTTCCCAGCCCAAGAGTTAGGGTGGCTTGTCCTTTCCAGAAGCTGAGCTTCAACTGGGGCACCTGCTACGTTTATATTTGTAAGTGCTTCCTGTTGAGGTTTAGTTTCTGTAAAATGAGCATCATGGCCTACCCAACCGGAGTATTTTCTACGAGTAAGTCAGTAAGCGTTACCTAGCATGTTTTCATATGCCCCGTGTATATTGTACACTAAGACTACGTGATGGGCCACGGGGGAAACCTCACCAGCAACCTTGTGTGCCTTTGGCAATGTGATCGTTACTAGTGCGTCTTTGTGGAGATGTCCTCGTGCTTCTGCGCACCAACAACGCACGACCTGAATCGGCGGTAAACGCAGTGGTGTCGTTTTGGAAAGCTGTCCATCATCCTGGTAAAAGGCGGGAATTCCTTTGCCTACTACGAGGGTGGACGGGGCGTGGCTCAGCGGGCGGAGCTTACAGGTGATTCATAAAGGGAGAACCAGCTACTCTGTGTCTGCAGGAGAGGAAGATAGAACCCGCGCGTCACAGTCAGATACAGATTACGCTCCAGTACATCATCAATTCACCTCCAGGAAGGATTCTAGATTGTTTTCTGCTATGGAATCTATGAGCGCACAGCCTTGCTTTATCTTTCCCAGCCCAAGAGTTAGGGTGGCTTGTCCTTTCCAGAAGCTGAGCTTCAACTGGGGCACCTGCTACGTTTATATTTGTAAGTGCTTCCTGTTGAGGTTTAGTTTCTGTAAAATGAGCATCATGGCCTACCCAACCGGAGTATTTTCTACGAGTAAGTCAGTAAGCGTTACCTAGCATGTTTTCATATGCCCCGTGTATATTGTACACTAAGACTACGTGATGGGCCAGGGGGGAAACCTCACCAGCAACCTTGTGTGCCTTTGGCAATGTGATCGTTACTAGTGCGTCTTTGTGGAGATGTCCTCGTGCTTCTGCGCACAACCTGAATCGGCGGTAAACGCAGTGGTGTCGTTTTGGAAAGCCGTCCATCATCCTGGTAAAAGGCGGGAATTCCCTTGCCTACTACGAGGGTGGACGGGGCGTGGCTCAGCGGGCGGAGCTTACAGGTGATTCATAAAGGGAGAACCTTCTACTCTGTGTCTGCAGGAGAGGAAGATAGAACCCGCGCGTCACAGTCAGATACAGATTACGCTCCAGTACATCATCAATTCACCTCCAGGAAGGATTCTAGATTGTTTTCTGCTATGGAATCTATGAGCGCACAGCCTTGCTTTATCTTTCCCAGCCCAAGAGTTAGGGTGGCTTGTCCTTTCCAGAAGCTGAGCTTCAACTGGGGCACCTGCTACGTTTATATTTGTAAGTGCTTCCTGTTGAGGTTTAGTTTCTGTAAAATGAGCATCATGGCCTACCCAACCGGAGTATTTTCTACGAGTAAGTCAGTAAGCGTTACCTAGCATGTTTTCATATGCCCCGTTTATATTGTACACTAAGACTACGTGATGGGCCACGGGGGAAACCTCACCAGCAACCTTGTGTGCCTTTGGCAATGTGATCGTTACTAGTGCGTCTTTGTGGAGATGTCCTCGTGCTTCTGCGCACAACCTGAATCGGCGGTAAACGCAGTGGTGTCGTTTTGGAAAGCTGTCCATCATCCTGGTAAAAGGCGGGAATTCCCTTGCCTACTACGAGGGTGGACGGGGCGTGGCTCAGCGGGCGAAGCTTTCAGGTGATTCATAAAGGGAGAACCTTCTACTCTGTGTCTGCAGGAGAGGAAGATAGAACCCGCGCGTCACAGTCAGATACAGATTACGCTCCAGTACATCATCAATTCACCTCCAGGAAGGATTCTAGATTGTTTTCTGCTATGGAATCTATGAGCGCACAGCCTTGCTTTATCTTTGCCAAGCCCAAGTTAGGGTGGCTTGTCCTTTCCAGAAGCTGAGCTTCAACTGGTGCACCTGCTACGTTTATATTTGTAAGTGCTTCCTTTGAGGTTTAGTTTCTGTAAAATGAGCATCATGGCCTACCCAACCGGTGTTTTTTCTACGAGTAAGTCAGTAAGCGTTACCTAGCATGTTTTCATATGCCCCGTTTATATTGTACACTAAGACTACGTGATGGGCCACGGGGGAAACCTCACCAGCAACCTTGTGTGCCTTTGGCAATGTGATCGTTACTAGTGCGTCTTTGTGGAGATGTCCTCGTGCTTCTGCGCACAACCTGAATCGGCGGTAAACGCAGTGGTGTCGTTTTGGAAAGCCGTCCATCATCCTGGTAAAAGGCGGGAATTCCCTTGCCTACTACGAGGGTGGACGGGGCGTGGCTCAGCGGGCGGAGCTTACAGGTGATTCATAAAGGGAGAACCTTCTACTCTGTGTCTGCAGGAGAGGAAGATAGAACCCGCGCGTCACAGTCAGATACAGATTACGCTCCAGTACATCATCAATTCACCTCCAGGAAGGATTCTAGATTGTTTTCTGCTATGGAATCTATGAGCGCACAGCCTTGCTTTATCTTTCCCAGCCCAAGAGTTAGGGTGGCTTGTCCTTTCCAGAAGCTGAGCTTCAACTGGGGCACCTGCTACGTTTATATTTGTAAGTGCTTCCTGTTGAGGTTTAGTTTCTGTAAAATGAGCATCATGGCCTACCCAACGGAGTATTTTCTACGAGTAAGTCAGTAAGCGTTACCTAGCATGTTTTCATATGCCCCGTTTATATTGTACACTAAGACTACGTGATGGGCCTCGGGGGAAACGTCTCCAGCAACCTTGTGTGCCTTTGGCAATGTGATCGTTACTAGTGCGTCTTTGTGGAGATGTCCTCGTGCTTCTGCGCACAACCTGAATCGGCGGTAAACGCAGTGGTGTCGTTTTGGAAAGCTGTCCATCATCCTGGTAAAAGGCGGGAATTCCCTTGCCTACTACGAGGGTGGACGGGGCGTGGCTCAGCGGGCGGAGCTTTCAGGTGATTCATAAAGGGAGAACCTTCTACTCTGTGTCTGCAGGAGAGGAAGATAGAACCCGCGCGTCACAGTCAGATACAGATTACGCTCCAGTACATCATCAATTCACCTCCAGGAAGGATTCTAGATTGTTTTCTGCTATGGAATCTATGAGCGCACAGCCTTGCTTTATCTTTCCCAGCCCAAGAGTTAGGGTGGCTTGTCCTTTCCAGAAGCTGAGCTTCAACTGGGGCACCTGCTACGTTTATATTTGTAAGTGCTTCCTTTGAGGTTTAGTTTCTGTAAAATGAGCATCATGGCCTACCCAACCGGTGTATTTTCTACGAGTAAGTCAGTAAGCGTTACCTAGCATGTTTTCATATGCCCCGTTTATATTGTACACTAAGACTACGTGATGGGCCACGGGGGAAACCTCACCAGCAACCTTGTGTGCCTTTGGCAATGTGATCGTTACTAGTGCGTCTTTGTGGAGATGTCCTCGTGCTTCTGCGCACCAACAACGCACGACCTGAATCGGCGGTAAACGCAGTGGTGTCGTTTTGGAAAGCTGTCCATCATCCTGGTAAAAGGCGGGAATTCCTTTGCCTACTACGAGGGTGGACGGGGCGTGGCTCAGCGGGCGGAGCTTACAGGTGATTCATAAAGGGAGAACCAGCTACTCTGTGTCTGCAGGAGAGGAAGATAGAACCCGCGCGTCACAGTCAGATACAGATTACGCTCCAGTACATCATCAATTCACCTCCAGGAAGGATTCTAGATTGTTTTCTGCTATGGAATCTATGAGCGCACAGCCTTGCTTTATCTTTCCCAGCCCAAGAGTTAGGGTGGCTTGTCCTTTCCAGAAGCTGAGCTTCAACTGGGGCACCTGCTACGTTTATATTTGTAAGTGCTTCCTGTTGAGGTTTAGTTTCTGTAAAATGAGCATCATGGCCTACCCAACCGGAGTATTTTCTACGAGTAAGTCAGTAAGCGTTACCTAGCATGTTTTCATATGCCCCGTTTATATTGTACACTAAGACTACGTGATGGGCCACGGGGGAAACCTCACCAGCAACCTTGTGTGCCTTTGGCAATGTGATCGTTACTAGTGCGTCTTTGTGGAGATGTCCTCGTGCTTCTGCGCACAACCTGAATCGGCGGTAAACGCAGTGGTGTCGTTTTGGAAAGCTGTCCATCATCCTGGTAAAAGGCGGGAATTCCCTTGCCTACTACGAGGGTGGACGGGGCGTGGCTCAGCGGGCGAAGCTTTCAGGTGATTCATAAAGGGAGAACCTTCTACTCTGTGTCTGCAGGAGAGGAAGATAGAACCCGCGCGTCACAGTCAGATACAGATTACGCTCCAGTACATCATCAATTCACCTCCAGGAAGGATTCTAGATTGTTTTCTGCTATGGAATCTATGAGCGCACAGCCTTGCTTTATCTTTGCCAAGCCCAAGTTAGGGTGGCTTGTCCTTTCCAGAAGCTGAGCTTCAACTGGTGCACCTGCTACGTTTATATTTGTAAGTGCTTCCTTTGAGGTTTAGTTTCTGTAAAATGAGCATCATGGCCTACCCAACCGGAGTATTTTCTACGAGTAAGTCAGTAAGCGTTACCTAGCATGTTTTCATATGCCCCGTTTATATTGTACACTAAGACTACGTGATGGGCCACGGGGGAAACCTCACCAGCAACCTTGTGTGCCTTTGGCAATGTGATCGTTACTAGTGCGTCTTTGTGGAGATGTCCTCGTGCTTCTGCGCACAACCTGAATCGGCGGTAAACGCAGTGGTGTCGTTTTGGAAAGCTGTCCATCATCCTGGTAAAAGGCGGGAATTCCTTTGCCTACTACGAGGGTGGACGGGGCGTGGCTCAGCGGGCGGAGCTTACAGGTGATTCATAAAGGGAGAACCAGCTACTCTGTGTCTGCAGGAGAGAAAGATAGAACCCGCGCGTCACAGTCAGATACAGATTACGCTCCAGTACATCATCAATTCACCTCCAGGAAGGATTCTAGATTGTTTTCTGCTATGGAATCTATGAGCGCACAGCCTTGCTTTATCTTTCCCAGCCCAAGAGTTAGGGTGGCTTGTCCTTTCCAGAAGCTGAGCTTCAACTGGGGCACCTGCTACGTTTATATTTGTAAGTGCTTCCTGTTGAGGTTTAGTTTCTGTAAAATGAGCATCATGGCCTACCCAACCGGAGTATTTTCTACGAGTAAGTCAGTAAGCGTTACCTAGCATGTTTTCATATGCCCCGTGTATATTGTACACTAAGACTACGTGATGGGCCACGGGGGAAACCTCACCAGCAACCTTGTGTGCCTTTGGCAATGTGATCGTTACTAGTGCGTCTTTGTGGAGATGTCCTCGTGCTTCTGCGCACAACCTGAATCGGCGGTAAACGCAGTGGTGTCGTTTTGGAAAGCCGTCCATCATCCTGGTAAAAGGCGGGAATTCCCTTGCCTACTACGAGGGTGGACGGGGCGTGGCTCAGCGGGCGGAGCTTACAGGTGATTCATAAAGGGAGAACCTTCTACTCTGTGTCTGCAGGAGAGGAAGATAGAACCCGCGCGTCACAGTCAGATACAGATTACGCTCCAGTACATCATCAATTCACCTCCAGGAAGGATTCTAGATTGTTTTCTGCTATGGAATCTATGAGCGCACAGCCTTGCTTTATCTTTCCCAGCCCAAGAGTTAGGGTGGCTTGTCCTTTCCAGAAGCTGAGCTTCAACTGGGGCACCTGCTACGTTTATATTTGTAAGTGCTTCCTGTTGAGGTTTAGTTTCTGTAAAATGAGCATCATGGCCTACCCAACCGGAGTATTTTCTACGAGTAAGTCAGTAAGCGTTACCTAGCATGTTTTCATATGCCCCGTGTATATTGTACACTAAGACTACGTGATGGGCCACGGGGGAAACCTCACCAGCAACCTTGTGTGCCTTTGGCAATGTGATCGTTACTAGTGCGTCTTTGTGGAGATGTCCTCGTGCTTCTGCGCACAACCTGAATCGGTGGTAAACGCAGTGGTGTCGTTTTGGAAAGCCGTCCATCATCCTGGTAAAAGGCGGGAATTCCCTTGCCTACTACGAGGGTGGACGGGGCGTGGCTCAGCGGGCGGAGCTTACAGGTGATTCATAAAGGGAGAACCTTCTACTCTGTGTCTGCAGGAGAGGAAGATAGAACCCGCGCGTCACAGTCAGATACAGATTACGCTCCAGTACATCATCAATTCACCTCCAGGAAGGATTCTAGATTGTTTTCTGCTATGGAATCTATGAGCGCACAGCCTTGCTTTATCTTTCCCAGCCCAAGAGTTAGGGTGGCTTGTCCTTTCCAGAAGCTGAGCTTCAACTGGGGCACCTGCTACGTTTATATTTGTAAGTGCTTCCTGTTGAGGTTTAGTTTCTGTAAAATGAGCATCATGGCCTACCCAACCGGAGTATTTTCTACGAGTAAGTCAGTAAGCGTTACCTAGCATGTTTTCATATGCCCCGTGTATATTGTACACTAAGACTACGTGATGGGCCACGGGGGAAACCTCACCAGCAACCTTGTGTGCCTTTGGCAATGTGATCGTTACTAGTGCGTCTTTGTGGAGATGTCCTCGTGCTTCTGCGCACCAACAACGCACGACCTGAATCGGCGGTAAACGCAGTGGTGTCGTTTTGGAAAGCTGTCCATCATCCTGGTAAAAGGCGGGAATTCCTTTGCCTACTACGAGGGTGGACGGGGCGTGGCTCAGCGGGCGGAGCTTACAGGTGATTCATAAAGGGAGAACCAGCTACTCTGTGTCTGCAGGAGAGGAAGATAGAACCCGCGCGTCACAGTCAGATACAGATTACGCTCCAGTACATCATCAATTCACCTCCAGGAAGGATTCTAGATTGTTTTCTGCTATGGAATCTATGAGCGCACAGCCTTGCTTTATCTTTCCCAGCCCAAGAGTTAGGGTGGCTTGTCCTTTCCAGAAGCTGAGCTTCAACTGGGGCACCTGCTACGTTTATATTTGTAAGTGCTTCCTTTGAGGTTTAGTTTCTGTAAAATGAGCATCATGGCCTACCCAACCGGTGTATTTTCTACGAGTAAGTCAGTAAGCGTTACCTAGCATGTTTTCATATGCCCCGTTTATATTGTACACTAAGACTACGTGATGGGCCACGGGGGAAACCTCACCAGCAACCTTGTGTGCCTTTGGCAATGTGATCGTTACTAGTGCGTCTTTGTGGAGATGTCCTCGTGCTTCTGCGCACAACCTGAATCGGCGGTAAACGCAGTGGTGTCGTTTTGGAAAGCCGTCCATCATCCTGGTAAAAGGCGGGAATTCCCTTGCCTACTACGAGGGTGGACGGGGCGTGGCTCAGCGGGCGGAGCTTACAGGTGATTCATAAAGGGAGAACCTTCTACTCTGTGTCTGCAGGAGAGGAAGATAGAACCCGCGCGTCACAGTCAGATACAGATTACGCTCCAGTACATCATCAATTCACCTCCAGGAAGGATTCTAGATTGTTTTCTGCTATGGAATCTATGAGCGCACAGCCTTGCTTTATCTTTCCCAGCCCAAGAGTTAGGGTGGCTTGTCCTTTCCAGAAGCTGAGCTTCAACTGGGGCACCTGCTACGTTTATATTTGTAAGTGCTTCCTGTTGAGGTTTAGTTTCTGTAAAATGAGCATCATGGCCTACCCAACCGGAGTATTTTCTACGAGTAAGTCAGTAAGCGTTACCTAGCATGTTTTCATATGCCCCGTTTATATTGTACACTAAGACTACGTGATGGGCCACGGGGGAAACCTCACCAGCAACCTTGTGTGCCTTTGGCAATGTGATCGTTACTAGTGCGTCTTTGTGGAGATGTCCTCGTGCTTCTGCGCACAACCTGAATCGGCGGTAAACGCAGTGGTGTCGTTTTGGAAAGCTGTCCATCATCCTGGTAAAAGGCGGGAATTCCCTTGCCTACTACGAGGGTGGACGGGGCGTGGCTCAGCGGGCGAAGCTTTCAGGTGATTCATAAAGGGAGAACCTTCTACTCTGTGTCTGCAGGAGAGGAAGATAGAACCCGCGCGTCACAGTCAGATACAGATTACGCTCCAGTACATCATCAATTCACCTCCAGGAAGGATTCTAGATTGTTTTCTGCTATGGAATCTATGAGCGCACAGCCTTGCTTTATCTTTGCCAAGCCCAAGTTAGGGTGGCTTGTCCTTTCCAGAAGCTGAGCTTCAACTGGTGCACCTGCTACGTTTATATTTGTAAGTGCTTCCTTTGAGGTTTAGTTTCTGTAAAATGAGCATCATGGCCTACCCAACCGGTGTTTTTTCTACGAGTAAGTCAGTAAGCGTTACCTAGCATGTTTTCATATGCCCCGTTTATATTGTACACTAAGACTACGTGATGGGCCACGGGGGAAACCTCACCAGCAACCTTGTGTGCCTTTGGCAATGTGATCGTTACTAGTGCGTCTTTGTGGAGATGTCCTCGTGCTTCTGCGCACAACCTGAATCGGCGGTAAACGCAGTGGTGTCGTTTTGGAAAGCCGTCCATCATCCTGGTAAAAGGCGGGAATTCCCTTGCCTACTACGAGGGTGGACGGGGCGTGGCTCAGCGGGCGGAGCTTACAGGTGATTCATAAAGGGAGAACCTTCTACTCTGTGTCTGCAGGAGAGGAAGATAGAACCCGCGCGTCACAGTCAGATACAGATTACGCTCCAGTACATCATCAATTCACCTCCAGGAAGGATTCTAGATTGTTTTCTGCTATGGAATCTATGAGCGCACAGCCTTGCTTTATCTTTCCCAGCCCAAGAGTTAGGGTGGCTTGTCCTTTCCAGAAGCTGAGCTTCAACTGGGGCACCTGCTACGTTTATATTTGTAAGTGCTTCCTGTTGAGGTTTAGTTTCTGTAAAATGAGCATCATGGCCTACCCAACGGAGTATTTTCTACGAGTAAGTCAGTAAGCGTTACCTAGCATGTTTTCATATGCCCCGTTTATATTGTACACTAAGACTACGTGATGGGCCTCGGGGGAAACGTCTCCAGCAACCTTGTGTGCCTTTGGCAATGTGATCGTTACTAGTGCGTCTTTGTGGAGATGTCCTCGTGCTTCTGCGCACAACCTGAATCGGCGGTAAACGCAGTGGTGTCGTTTTGGAAAGCTGTCCATCATCCTGGTAAAAGGCGGGAATTCCCTTGCCTACTACGAGGGTGGACGGGGCGTGGCTCAGCGGGCGGAGCTTTCAGGTGATTCATAAAGGGAGAACCTTCTACTCTGTGTCTGCAGGAGAGGAAGATAGAACCCGCGCGTCACAGTCAGATACAGATTACGCTCCAGTACATCATCAATTCACCTCCAGGAAGGATTCTAGATTGTTTTCTGCTATGGAATCTATGAGCGCACAGCCTTGCTTTATCTTTCCCAGCCCAAGAGTTAGGGTGGCTTGTCCTTTCCAGAAGCTGAGCTTCAACTGGGGCACCTGCTACGTTTATATTTGTAAGTGCTTCCTTTGAGGTTTAGTTTCTGTAAAATGAGCATCATGGCCTACCCAACCGGTGTATTTTCTACGAGTAAGTCAGTAAGCGTTACCTAGCATGTTTTCATATGCCCCGTTTATATTGTACACTAAGACTACGTGATGGGCCACGGGGGAAACCTCACCAGCAACCTTGTGTGCCTTTGGCAATGTGATCGTTACTAGTGCGTCTTTGTGGAGATGTCCTCGTGCTTCTGCGCACCAACAACGCACGACCTGAATCGGCGGTAAACGCAGTGGTGTCGTTTTGGAAAGCTGTCCATCATCCTGGTAAAAGGCGGGAATTCCTTTGCCTACTACGAGGGTGGACGGGGCGTGGCTCAGCGGGCGGAGCTTACAGGTGATTCATAAAGGGAGAACCAGCTACTCTGTGTCTGCAGGAGAGGAAGATAGAACCCGCGCGTCACAGTCAGATACAGATTACGCTCCAGTACATCATCAATTCACCTCCAGGAAGGATTCTAGATTGTTTTCTGCTATGGAATCTATGAGCGCACAGCCTTGCTTTATCTTTCCCAGCCCAAGAGTTAGGGTGGCTTGTCCTTTCCAGAAGCTGAGCTTCAACTGGGGCACCTGCTACGTTTATATTTGTAAGTGCTTCCTGTTGAGGTTTAGTTTCTGTAAAATGAGCATCATGGCCTACCCAACCGGAGTATTTTCTACGAGTAAGTCAGTAAGCGTTACCTAGCATGTTTTCATATGCCCCGTTTATATTGTACACTAAGACTACGTGATGGGCCACGGGGGAAACCTCACCAGCAACCTTGTGTGCCTTTGGCAATGTGATCGTTACTAGTGCGTCTTTGTGGAGATGTCCTCGTGCTTCTGCGCACAACCTGAATCGGCGGTAAACGCAGTGGTGTCGTTTTGGAAAGCTGTCCATCATCCTGGTAAAAGGCGGGAATTCCCTTGCCTACTACGAGGGTGGACGGGGCGTGGCTCAGCGGGCGAAGCTTTCAGGTGATTCATAAAGGGAGAACCTTCTACTCTGTGTCTGCAGGAGAGGAAGATAGAACCCGCGCGTCACAGTCAGATACAGATTACGCTCCAGTACATCATCAATTCACCTCCAGGAAGGATTCTAGATTGTTTTCTGCTATGGAATCTATGAGCGCACAGCCTTGCTTTATCTTTGCCAAGCCCAAGTTAGGGTGGCTTGTCCTTTCCAGAAGCTGAGCTTCAACTGGTGCACCTGCTACGTTTATATTTGTAAGTGCTTCCTTTGAGGTTTAGTTTCTGTAAAATGAGCATCATGGCCTACCCAACCGGAGTATTTTCTACGAGTAAGTCAGTAAGCGTTACCTAGCATGTTTTCATATGCCCCGTTTATATTGTACACTAAGACTACGTGATGGGCCACGGGGGAAACCTCACCAGCAACCTTGTGTGCCTTTGGCAATGTGATCGTTACTAGTGCGTCTTTGTGGAGATGTCCTCGTGCTTCTGCGCACAACCTGAATCGGCGGTAAACGCAGTGGTGTCGTTTTGGAAAGCTGTCCATCATCCTGGTAAAAGGCGGGAATTCCTTTGCCTACTACGAGGGTGGACGGGGCGTGGCTCAGCGGGCGGAGCTTACAGGTGATTCATAAAGGGAGAACCAGCTACTCTGTGTCTGCAGGAGAGAAAGATAGAACCCGCGCGTCACAGTCAGATACAGATTACGCTCCAGTACATCATCAATTCACCTCCAGGAAGGATTCTAGATTGTTTTCTGCTATGGAATCTATGAGCGCACAGCCTTGCTTTATCTTTCCCAGCCCAAGAGTTAGGGTGGCTTGTCCTTTCCAGAAGCTGAGCTTCAACTGGGGCACCTGCTACGTTTATATTTGTAAGTGCTTCCTGTTGAGGTTTAGTTTCTGTAAAATGAGCATCATGGCCTACCCAACCGGAGTATTTTCTACGAGTAAGTCAGTAAGCGTTACCTAGCATGTTTTCATATGCCCCGTGTATATTGTACACTAAGACTACGTGATGGGCCACGGGGGAAACCTCACCAGCAACCTTGTGTGCCTTTGGCAATGTGATCGTTACTAGTGCGTCTTTGTGGAGATGTCCTCGTGCTTCTGCGCACAACCTGAATCGGCGGTAAACGCAGTGGTGTCGTTTTGGAAAGCCGTCCATCATCCTGGTAAAAGGCGGGAATTCCCTTGCCTACTACGAGGGTGGACGGGGCGTGGCTCAGCGGGCGGAGCTTACAGGTGATTCATAAAGGGAGAACCTTCTACTCTGTGTCTGCAGGAGAGGAAGATAGAACCCGCGCGTCACAGTCAGATACAGATTACGCTCCAGTACATCATCAATTCACCTCCAGGAAGGATTCTAGATTGTTTTCTGCTATGGAATCTATGAGCGCACAGCCTTGCTTTATCTTTCCCAGCCCAAGAGTTAGGGTGGCTTGTCCTTTCCAGAAGCTGAGCTTCAACTGGGGCACCTGCTACGTTTATATTTGTAAGTGCTTCCTGTTGAGGTTTAGTTTCTGTAAAATGAGCATCATGGCCTACCCAACCGGAGTATTTTCTACGAGTAAGTCAGTAAGCGTTACCTAGCATGTTTTCATATGCCCCGTGTATATTGTACACTAAGACTACGTGATGGGCCACGGGGGAAACCTCACCAGCAACCTTGTGTGCCTTTGGCAATGTGATCGTTACTAGTGCGTCTTTGTGGAGATGTCCTCGTGCTTCTGCGCACAACCTGAATCGGTGGTAAACGCAGTGGTGTCGTTTTGGAAAGCCGTCCATCATCCTGGTAAAAGGCGGGAATTCCCTTGCCTACTACGAGGGTGGACGGGGCGTGGCTCAGCGGGCGGAGCTTACAGGTGATTCATAAAGGGAGAACCTTCTACTCTGTGTCTGCAGGAGAGGAAGATAGAACCCGCGCGTCACAGTCAGATACAGATTACGCTCCAGTACATCATCAATTCACCTCCAGGAAGGATTCTAGATTGTTTTCTGCTATGGAATCTATGAGCGCACAGCCTTGCTTTATCTTTCCCAGCCCAAGAGTTAGGGTGGCTTGTCCTTTCCAGAAGCTGAGCTTCAACTGGGGCACCTGCTACGTTTATATTTGTAAGTGCTTCCTGTTGAGGTTTAGTTTCTGTAAAATGAGCATCATGGCCTACCCAACCGGAGTATTTTCTACGAGTAAGTCAGTAAGCGTTACCTAGCATGTTTTCATATGCCCCGTGTATATTGTACACTAAGACTACGTGATGGGCCACGGGGGAAACCTCACCAGCAACCTTGTGTGCCTTTGGCAATGTGATCGTTACTAGTGCGTCTTTGTGGAGATGTCCTCGTGCTTCTGCGCACCAACAACGCACGACCTGAATCGGCGGTAAACGCAGTGGTGTCGTTTTGGAAAGCTGTCCATCATCCTGGTAAAAGGCGGGAATTCCCTTGCCTACTACGAGGGTGGACGGGGCTTGGCTCAGCGGGCGGAGCTTACAGGTGATTCATAAAGGGAGAACCTTCTACTCTGTGTCTGCAGGAGAGGAAGATAGAACCCGCGCGTCACAGTCAGATACAGATTACGCTCCAGTACATCATCAATTCACCTCCAGGAAGGATTCTAGATTGTTTTCTGCTATGGAATCTATGAGCGCACAGCCTTGCTTTATCTTTCCCAGCCCAAGAGTTAGGGTGGCTTGTCCTTTCCAGAAGCTGAGCTTCAACTGGGGCACCTGCTACGTTTATATTTGTAAGTGCTTCCTGTTGAGGTTTAGTTTCTGTAAAATGAGCATCATGGCCTACCCAACGGAGTATTTTCTACGAGTAAGTCAGTAAGCGTTACCTAGCATGTTTTCATATGCCCCGTTTATATTGTACACTAAGACTACGTGATGGGCCTCGGGGGAAACGTCTCCAGCAACCTTGTGTGCCTTTGGCAATGTGATCGTTACTAGTGCGTCTTTGTGGAGATGTCCTCGTGCTTCTGCGCACAACCTGAATCGGCGGTAAACGCAGTGGTGTCGTTTTGGAAAGCCGTCCATCATCCTGGTAAAAGGCGGGAATTCCCTTGCCTACTACGAGGGTGGACGGGGCGTGGCTCAGCGGGCGGAGCTTACAGGTGATTCATAAAGGGAGAACCTTCTACTCTGTGTCTGCAGGAGAGGAAGATAGAACCCGCGCGTCACAGTCAGATACAGATTACGCTCCAGTACATCATCAATTCACCTCCAGGAAGGATTCTAGATTGTTTTCTGCTATGGAATCTATGAGCGCACAGCCTTGCTTTATCTTTCCCAGCCCAAGAGTTAGGGTGGCTTGTCCTTTCCAGAAGCTGAGCTTCAACTGGGGCACCTGCTACGTTTATATTTGTAAGTGCTTCCTGTTGAGGTTTAGTTTCTGTAAAATGAGCATCATGGCCTACCCAACCGGAGTATTTTCTACGAGTAAGTCAGTAAGCGTTACCTAGCATGTTTTCATATGCCCCGTTTATATTGTACACTAAGACTACGTGATGGGCCACGGGGGAAACCTCACCAGCAACCTTGTGTGCCTTTGGCAATGTGATCGTTACTAGTGCGTCTTTGTGGAGATGTCCTCGTGCTTCTGCGCACAACCTGAATCGGCGGTAAACGCAGTGGTGTCGTTTTGGAAAGCTGTCCATCATCCTGGTAAAAGGCGGGAATTCCCTTGCCTACTACGAGGGTGGACGGGGCGTGGCTCAGCGGGCGAAGCTTTCAGGTGATTCATAAAGGGAGAACCTTCTACTCTGTGTCTGCAGGAGAGGAAGATAGAACCCGCGCGTCACAGTCAGATACAGATTACGCTCCAGTACATCATCAATTCACCTCCAGGAAGGATTCTAGATTGTTTTCTGCTATGGAATCTATGAGCGCACAGCCTTGCTTTATCTTTGCCAAGCCCAAGTTAGGGTGGCTTGTCCTTTCCAGAAGCTGAGCTTCAACTGGGGCACCTGCTACGTTTATATTTGTAAGTGCTTCCTGTTGAGGTTTAGTTTCTGTAAAATGAGCATCATGGCCTACCCAACCGGAGTATTTTCTACGAGTAAGTCAGTAAGCGTTACCTAGCATGTTTTCATATGCCCCGTTTATATTGTACACTAAGACTACGTGATGGGCCACGGGGGAAACCTCACCAGCAACCTTGTGTGCCTTTGGCAATGTGATCGTTACTAGTGCGTCTTTGTGGAGATGTCCTCGTGCTTCTGCGCACAACCTGAATCGGCGATAAACGCAGTGGTGTCGTTTTGGAAAGCTGTCCATCATCCTGGTAAAAGGCGGGAATTCCCTTGCCTACTACGAGGGTGGACGGGGCGTGGCTCAGCGGGCGAAGCTTTCAGGTGATTCATAAAGGGAGAACCTTCTACTCTGTGTCTGCAGGAGAGGAAGATAGAACCCGCGCGTCACAGTCAGATACAGATTACGCTCCAGTA
Source organism: Pleurodeles waltl (assembly GCF_031143425.1). Classification (NCBI taxonomy): domain Eukaryota; kingdom Metazoa; phylum Chordata; class Amphibia; order Caudata; family Salamandridae; genus Pleurodeles; species Pleurodeles waltl. Next base: position 204,497 of record NW_027149937.1, read on the forward strand.
CATCATCAATTCACCTCCAGGAAGGATTCTAGATTGTTTTCTGCTATGGAATCTATGAGCGCACAGCCTTGCTTTATCTTTGCCAAGCCCAAGTTAGGGTGGCTTGTCCTTTCCAGAAGCTGAGCTTCAACTGGTGCACCTGCTACGTTTATATTTGTAAGTGCTTCCTTTGAGGTTTAGTTTCTGTAAAATGAGCATCATGGCCTACCCAACCGGTGTTTTTTCTACGAGTAAGTCAGTAAGCGTTACCTAGCATGTTTTCATATGCCCCGTTTATATTGTACACTAAGACTACGTGATGGGCCACGGGGGAACCTCAACAGCAACCTTGTGTGCCTTTGGCAATGTGATCGTTACTAGTGCGTCTTTGTGGAGATGTCCTCGTGCTTCTGCGCACAACCTGAATCGGCGGTAAACGCAGTGGTGTCGTTTTGGAAAGCTGTCCATCATCCTGGTAAAAGGCGGGAATTCCCTTGCCTACTACGAGGGTGGACGGGGCTTGGCTCAGCGGGCGGAGCTTACAGGTGATTCATAAAGGGAGAACCTTCTACTCTGTGTCTGCAGGAGAGGAAGATAGAACCCGCGCGTCACAGTCAGATACAGATTACGCTCCAGTACATCATCAATTCACCTCCAGGAAGGATTCTAGATTGTTTTCTGCTATGGAATCTATGAGCGCACAGCCTTGCTTTATCTTTCCCAGCCCAAGAGTTAGGGTGGCTTGTCCTTTCCAGAAGCTGAGCTTCAACTGGGGCACCTGCTACGTTTATATTTGTAAGTGCTTCCTGTTGAGGTTTAGTTTCTGTAAAATGAGCATCATGGCCTACCCAACCGGAGTATTTTCTACGAGTAAGTCAGTAAGCGTTACCTAGCATGTTTTCATATGCCCCGTTTATATTGTACACTAAGACTACGTGATGGGCCACGGGGGAAACCTCACCAGCAACCTTGTGTGCCTTTGGCAATGTGATCGTTACTAGTGCGTCTTTGTGGAGATGTCCTCGTGCTTCTGCGCACAACCTGAATCGGCGGTAAACGCAGTGGTGTCGTTTTGGAAAGCTGTCCATCATCCTGGTAAAAGGCGGGAATTCCCTTGCCTACTACGAGGGTGGACGGGGCGTGGCTCAGCGGGCGAAGCTTTCAGGTGATTCATAAAGGGAGAACCTTCTACTCTGTGTCTGCAGGAGAGGAAGATAGAACCCGCGCGTCACAGTCAGATACAGATTACGCTCCAGTACATCATCAATTCACCTCCAGGAAGGATTCTAGATTGTTTTCTGCTATGGAATCTATGAGCGCACAGCCTTGCTTTATCTTTGCCAAGCCCAAGTTAGGGTGGCTTGTCCTTTCCAGAAGCTGAGCTTCAACTGGTGCACCTGCTACGTTTATATTTGTAAGTGCTTCCTTTGAGGTTTAGTTTCTGTAAAATGAGCATCATGGCCTACCCAACCGGTGTTTTTTCTACGAGTAAGTCAGTAAGCGTTACCTAGCATGTTTTCATATGCCCCGTTTATATTGTACACTAAGACTACGTGATGGGCCACGGGGGAAACCTCACCAGCAACCTTGTGTGCCTTTGGCAATGTGATCGTTACTAGTGCGTCTTTGTGGAGATGTCCTCGTGCTTCTGCGCACAACCTGAATCGGCGGTAAACGCAGTGGTGTCGTTTTGGAAAGCTGTCCATCATCCTGGTAAAAGGCGGGAATTCCCTTGCCTACTACGAGGGTGGACGGGGCTTGGCTCAGCGGGCGGAGCTTACAGGTGATTCATAAAGGGAGAACCTTCTACTCTGTGTCTGCAGGAGAGGAAGATAGAACCCGCGCGTCACAGTCAGATACAGATTACGCTCCAGTACATCATCAATTCACCTCCAGGAAGGATTCTAGATTGTTTTCTGCTATGGAATCTATGAGCGCACAGCCTTGCTTTATCTTTCCCAGCCCAAGAGTTAGGGTGGCTTGTCCTTTCCAGAAGCTGAGCTTCAACTGGGGCACCTGCTACGTTTATATTTGTAAGTGCTTCCTGTTGAGGTTTAGTTTCTGTAAAATGAGCATCATGGCCTACCCAACGGAGTATTTTCTACGAGTAAGTCAGTAAGCGTTACCTAGCATGTTTTCATATGCCCCGTTTATATTGTACACTAAGACTACGTGATGGGCCTCGGGGGAAACGTCTCCAGCAACCTTGTGTGCCTTTGGCAATGTGATCGTTACTAGTGCGTCTTTGTGGAGATGTCCTCGTGCTTCTGCGCACAACCTGAATCGGCGGTAAACGCAGTGGTGTCGTTTTGGAAAGCCGTCCATCATCCTGGTAAAAGGCGGGAATTCCCTTGCCTACTACGAGGGTGGACGGGGCGTGGCTCAGCGGGCGGAGCTTACAGGTGATTCATAAAGGGAGAACCTTCTACTCTGTGTCTGCAGGAGAGGAAGATAGAACCCGCGCGTCACAGTCAGATACAGATTACGCTCCAGTACATCATCAATTCACCTCCAGGAAGGATTCTAGATTGTTTTCTGCTATGGAATCTATGAGCGCACAGCCTTGCTTTATCTTTCCCAGCCCAAGAGTTAGGGTGGCTTGTCCTTTCCAGAAGCTGAGCTTCAACTGGGGCACCTGCTACGTTTATATTTGTAAGTGCTTCCTGTTGAGGTTTAGTTTCTGTAAAATGAGCATCATGGCCTACCCAACCGGAGTATTTTCTACGAGTAAGTCAGTAAGCGTTACCTAGCATGTTTTCATATGCCCCGTTTATATTGTACACTAAGACTACGTGATGGGCCACGGGGGAAACCTCACCAGCAACCTTGTGTGCCTTTGGCAATGTGATCGTTACTAGTGCGTCTTTGTGGAGATGTCCTCGTGCTTCTGCGCACAACCTGAATCGGCGGTAAACGCAGTGGTGTCGTTTTGGAAAGCTGTCCATCATCCTGGTAAAAGGCGGGAATTCCCTTGCCTACTACGAGGGTGGACGGGGCGTGGCTCAGCGGGCGAAGCTTTCAGGTGATTCATAAAGGGAGAACCTTCTACTCTGTGTCTGCAGGAGAGGAAGATAGAACCCGCGCGTCACAGTCAGATACAGATTACGCTCCAGTACATCATCAATTCACCTCCAGGAAGGATTCTAGATTGTTTTCTGCTATGGAATCTATGAGCGCACAGCCTTGCTTTATCTTTGCCAAGCCCAAGTTAGGGTGGCTTGTCCTTTCCAGAAGCTGAGCTTCAACTGGTGCACCTGCTACGTTTATATTTGTAAGTGCTTCCTTTGAGGTTTAGTTTCTGTAAAATGAGCATCATGGCCTACCCAACCGGTGTTTTTTCTACGAGTAAGTCAGTAAGCGTTACCTAGCATGTTTTCATATGCCCCGTGTATATTGTACACTAAGACTACGTGATGGGCCACGGGGGAAACCTCACCAGCAACCTTGTGTGCCTTTGGCAATGTGATCGTTACTAGTGCGTCTTTGTGGAGATGTCCTCGTGCTTCTGCGCACAACCTGAATCGGTGGTAAACGCAGTGGTGTCGTTTTGGAAAGCCGTCCATCATCCTGGTAAAAGGCGGGAATTCCCTTGCCTACTACGAGGGTGGACGGGGCGTGGCTCAGCGGGCGGAGCTTACAGGTGATTCATAAAGGGAGAACCTTCTACTCTGTGTCTGCAGGAGAGGAAGATAGAACCCGCGCGTCACAGTCAGATACAGATTACGCTCCAGTACATCATCAATTCACCTCCAGGAAGGATTCTAGATTGTTTTCTGCTATGGAATCTATGAGCGCACAGCCTTGCTTTATCTTTCCCAGCCCAAGAGTTAGGGTGGCTTGTCCTTTCCAGAAGCTGAGCTTCAACTGGGGCACCTGCTACGTTTATATTTGTAAGTGCTTCCTGTTGAGGTTTAGTTTCTGTAAAATGAGCATCATGGCCTACCCAACCGGAGTATTTTCTACGAGTAAGTCAGTAAGCGTTACCTAGCATGTTTTCATATGCCCCGTGTATATTGTACACTAAGACTACGTGATGGGCCACGGGGGAAACCTCACCAGCAACCTTGTGTGCCTTTGGCAATGTGATCGTTACTAGTGCGTCTTTGTGGAGATGTCCTCGTGCTTCTGCGCACCAACAACGCACGACCTGAATCGGCGGTAAACGCAGTGGTGTCGTTTTGGAAAGCTGTCCATCATCCTGGTAAAAGGCGGGAATTCCCTTGCCTACTACGAGGGTGGACGGGGCTTGGCTCAGCGGGCGGAGCTTACAGGTGATTCATAAAGGGAGAACCTTCTACTCTGTGTCTGCAGGAGAGGAAGATAGAACCCGCGCGTCACAGTCAGATACAGATTACGCTCCAGTACATCATCAATTCACCTCCAGGAAGGATTCTAGATTGTTTTCTGCTATGGAATCTATGAGCGCACAGCCTTGCTTTATCTTTCCCAGCCCAAGAGTTAGGGTGGCTTGTCCTTTCCAGAAGCTGAGCTTCAACTGGGGCACCTGCTACGTTTATATTTGTAAGTGCTTCCTGTTGAGGTTTAGTTTCTGTAAAATGAGCATCATGGCCTACCCAACGGAGTATTTTCTACGAGTAAGTCAGTAAGCGTTACCTAGCATGTTTTCATATGCCCCGTTTATATTGTACACTAAGACTACGTGATGGGCCTCGGGGGAAACGTCTCCAGCAACCTTGTGTGCCTTTGGCAATGTGATCGTTACTAGTGCGTCTTTGTGGAGATGTCCTCGTGCTTCTGCGCACAACCTGAATCGGCGGTAAACGCAGTGGTGTCGTTTTGGAAAGCCGTCCATCATCCTGGTAAAAGGCGGGAATTCCCTTGCCTACTACGAGGGTGGACGGGGCGTGGCTCAGCGGGCGGAGCTTACAGGTGATTCATAAAGGGAGAACCTTCTACTCTGTGTCTGCAGGAGAGGAAGATAGAACCCGCGCGTCACAGTCAGATACAGATTACGCTCCAGTACATCATCAATTCACCTCCAGGAAGGATTCTAGATTGTTTTCTGCTATGGAATCTATGAGCGCACAGCCTTGCTTTATCTTTCCCAGCCCAAGAGTTAGGGTGGCTTGTCCTTTCCAGAAGCTGAGCTTCAACTGGGGCACCTGCTACGTTTATATTTGTAAGTGCTTCCTGTTGAGGTTTAGTTTCTGTAAAATGAGCATCATGGCCTACCCAACCGGAGTATTTTCTACGAGTAAGTCAGTAAGCGTTACCTAGCATGTTTTCATATGCCCCGTTTATATTGTACACTAAGACTACGTGATGGGCCACGGGGGAAACCTCACCAGCAACCTTGTGTGCCTTTGGCAATGTGATCGTTACTAGTGCGTCTTTGTGGAGATGTCCTCGTGCTTCTGCGCACAACCTGAATCGGCGGTAAACGCAGTGGTGTCGTTTTGGAAAGCTGTCCATCATCCTGGTAAAAGGCGGGAATTCCCTTGCCTACTACGAGGGTGGACGGGGCGTGGCTCAGCGGGCGAAGCTTTCAGGTGATTCATAAAGGGAGAACCTTCTACTCTGTGTCTGCAGGAGAGGAAGATAGAACCCGCGCGTCACAGTCAGATACAGATTACGCTCCAGTACATCATCAATTCACCTCCAGGAAGGATTCTAGATTGTTTTCTGCTATGGAATCTATGAGCGCACAGCCTTGCTTTATCTTTGCCAAGCCCAAGTTAGGGTGGCTTGTCCTTTCCAGAAGCTGAGCTTCAACTGGGGCACCTGCTACGTTTATATTTGTAAGTGCTTCCTGTTGAGGTTTAGTTTCTGTAAAATGAGCATCATGGCCTACCCAACCGGAGTATTTTCTACGAGTAAGTCAGTAAGCGTTACCTAGCATGTTTTCATATGCCCCGTTTATATTGTACACTAAGACTACGTGATGGGCCACGGGGGAAACCTCACCAGCAACCTTGTGTGCCTTTGGCAATGTGATCGTTACTAGTGCGTCTTTGTGGAGATGTCCTCGTGCTTCTGCGCACAACCTGAATCGGCGATAAACGCAGTGGTGTCGTTTTGGAAAGCTGTCCATCATCCTGGTAAAAGGCGGGAATTCCCTTGCCTACTACGAGGGTGGACGGGGCGTGGCTCAGCGGGCGAAGCTTTCAGGTGATTCATAAAGGGAGAACCTTCTACTCTGTGTCTGCAGGAGAGGAAGATAGAACCCGCGCGTCACAGTCAGATACAGATTACGCTCCAGTACATCATCAATTCACCTCCAGGAAGGATTCTAGATTGTTTTCTGCTATGGAATCTATGAGCGCACAGCCTTGCTTTATCTTTGCCAAGCCCAAGTTAGGGTGGCTTGTCCTTTCCAGAAGCTGAGCTTCAACTGGTGCACCTGCTACGTTTATATTTGTAAGTGCTTCCTTTGAGGTTTAGTTTCTGTAAAATGAGCATCATGGCCTACCCAACCGGTGTTTTTTCTACGAGTAAGTCAGTAAGCGTTACCTAGCATGTTTTCATATGCCCCGTTTATATTGTACACTAAGACTACGTGATGGGCCACGGGGGAACCTCAACAGCAACCTTGTGTGCCTTTGGCAATGTGATCGTTACTAGTGCGTCTTTGTGGAGATGTCCTCGTGCTTCTGCGCACAACCTGAATCGGCGGTAAACGCAGTGGTGTCGTTTTGGAAAGCTGTCCATCATCCTGGTAAAAGGCGGGAATTCCCTTGCCTACTACGAGGGTGGACGGGGCTTGGCTCAGCGGGCGGAGCTTACAGGTGATTCATAAAGGGAGAACCTTCTACTCTGTGTCTGCAGGAGAGGAAGATAGAACCCGCGCGTCACAGTCAGATACAGATTACGCTCCAGTACATCATCAATTCACCTCCAGGAAGGATTCTAGATTGTTTTCTGCTATGGAATCTATGAGCGCACAGCCTTGCTTTATCTTTCCCAGCCCAAGAGTTAGGGTGGCTTGTCCTTTCCAGAAGCTGAGCTTCAACTGGGGCACCTGCTACGTTTATATTTGTAAGTGCTTCCTGTTGAGGTTTAGTTTCTGTAAAATGAGCATCATGGCCTACCCAACCGGAGTATTTTCTACGAGTAAGTCAGTAAGCGTTACCTAGCATGTTTTCATATGCCCCGTTTATATTGTACACTAAGACTACGTGATGGGCCACGGGGGAAACCTCACCAGCAACCTTGTGTGCCTTTGGCAATGTGATCGTTACTAGTGCGTCTTTGTGGAGATGTCCTCGTGCTTCTGCGCACAACCTGAATCGGCGGTAAACGCAGTGGTGTCGTTTTGGAAAGCTGTCCATCATCCTGGTAAAAGGCGGGAATTCCCTTGCCTACTACGAGGGTGGACGGGGCGTGGCTCAGCGGGCGAAGCTTTCAGGTGATTCATAAAGGGAGAACCTTCTACTCTGTGTCTGCAGGAGAGGAAGATAGAACCCGCGCGTCACAGTCAGATACAGATTACGCTCCAGTACATCATCAATTCACCTCCAGGAAGGATTCTAGATTGTTTTCTGCTATGGAATCTATGAGCGCACAGCCTTGCTTTATCTTTGCCAAGCCCAAGTTAGGGTGGCTTGTCCTTTCCAGAAGCTGAGCTTCAACTGGTGCACCTGCTACGTTTATATTTGTAAGTGCTTCCTTTGAGGTTTAGTTTCTGTAAAATGAGCATCATGGCCTACCCAACCGGTGTTTTTTCTACGAGTAAGTCAGTAAGCGTTACCTAGCATGTTTTCATATGCCCCGTTTATATTGTACACTAAGACTACGTGATGGGCCACGGGGGAAACCTCACCAGCAACCTTGTGTGCCTTTGGCAATGTGATCGTTACTAGTGCGTCTTTGTGGAGATGTCCTCGTGCTTCTGCGCACAACCTGAATCGGCGGTAAACGCAGTGGTGTCGTTTTGGAAAGCTGTCCATCATCCTGGTAAAAGGCGGGAATTCCCTTGCCTACTACGAGGGTGGACGGGGCTTGGCTCAGCGGGCGGAGCTTACAGGTGATTCATAAAGGGAGAACCTTCTACTCTGTGTCTGCAGGAGAGGAAGATAGAACCCGCGCGTCACAGTCAGATACAGATTACGCTCCAGTACATCATCAATTCACCTCCAGGAAGGATTCTAGATTGTTTTCTGCTATGGAATCTATGAGCGCACAGCCTTGCTTTATCTTTCCCAGCCCAAGAGTTAGGGTGGCTTGTCCTTTCCAGAAGCTGAGCTTCAACTGGGGCACCTGCTACGTTTATATTTGTAAGTGCTTCCTGTTGAGGTTTAGTTTCTGTAAAATGAGCATCATGGCCTACCCAACGGAGTATTTTCTACGAGTAAGTCAGTAAGCGTTACCTAGCATGTTTTCATATGCCCCGTTTATATTGTACACTAAGACTACGTGATGGGCCTCGGGGGAAACGTCTCCAGCAACCTTGTGTGCCTTTGGCAATGTGATCGTTACTAGTGCGTCTTTGTGGAGATGTCCTCGTGCTTCTGCGCACAACCTGAATCGGCGGTAAACGCAGTGGTGTCGTTTTGGAAAGCCGTCCATCATCCTGGTAAAAGGCGGGAATTCCCTTGCCTACTACGAGGGTGGACGGGGCGTGGCTCAGCGGGCGGAGCTTACAGGTGATTCATAAAGGGAGAACCTTCTACTCTGTGTCTGCAGGAGAGGAAGATAGAACCCGCGCGTCACAGTCAGATACAGATTACGCTCCAGTACATCATCAATTCACCTCCAGGAAGGATTCTAGATTGTTTTCTGCTATGGAATCTATGAGCGCACAGCCTTGCTTTATCTTTCCCAGCCCAAGAGTTAGGGTGGCTTGTCCTTTCCAGAAGCTGAGCTTCAACTGGGGCACCTGCTACGTTTATATTTGTAAGTGCTTCCTGTTGAGGTTTAGTTTCTGTAAAATGAGCATCATGGCCTACCCAACCGGAGTATTTTCTACGAGTAAGTCAGTAAGCGTTACCTAGCATGTTTTCATATGCCCCGTTTATATTGTACACTAAGACTACGTGATGGGCCACGGGGGAAACCTCACCAGCAACCTTGTGTGCCTTTGGCAATGTGATCGTTACTAGTGCGTCTTTGTGGAGATGTCCTCGTGCTTCTGCGCACAACCTGAATCGGCGGTAAACGCAGTGGTGTCGTTTTGGAAAGCTGTCCATCATCCTGGTAAAAGGCGGGAATTCCCTTGCCTACTACGAGGGTGGACGGGGCGTGGCTCAGCGGGCGAAGCTTTCAGGTGATTCATAAAGGGAGAACCTTCTACTCTGTGTCTGCAGGAGAGGAAGATAGAACCCGCGCGTCACAGTCAGATACAGATTACGCTCCAGTACATCATCAATTCACCTCCAGGAAGGATTCTAGATTGTTTTCTGCTATGGAATCTATGAGCGCACAGCCTTGCTTTATCTTTGCCAAGCCCAAGTTAGGGTGGCTTGTCCTTTCCAGAAGCTGAGCTTCAACTGGTGCACCTGCTACGTTTATATTTGTAAGTGCTTCCTTTGAGGTTTAGTTTCTGTAAAATGAGCATCATGGCCTACCCAACCGGTGTTTTTTCTACGAGTAAGTCAGTAAGCGTTACCTAGCATGTTTTCATATGCCCCGTTTATATTGTACACTAAGACTACGTGATGGGCCACGGGGGAACCTCAACAGCAACCTTGTGTGCCTTTGGCAATGTGATCGTTACTAGTGCGTCTTTGTGGAGATGTCCTCGTGCTTCTGCGCACAACCTGAATCGGCGGTAAACGCAGTGGTGTCGTTTTGGAAAGCTGTCCATCATCCTGGTAAAAGGCGGGAATTCCCTTGCCTACTACGAGGGTGGACGGGGCTTGGCTCAGCGGGCGGAGCTTACAGGTGATTCATAAAGGGAGAACCTTCTACTCTGTGTCTGCAGGAGAGGAAGATAGAACCCGCGCGTCACAGTCAGATACAGATTACGCTCCAGTACATCATCAATTCACCTCCAGGAAGGATTCTAGATTGTTTTCTGCTATGGAATCTATGAGCGCACAGCCTTGCTTTATCTTTCCCAGCCCAAGAGTTAGGGTGGCTTGTCCTTTCCAGAAGCTGAGCTTCAACTGGGGCACCTGCTACGTTTATATTTGTAAGTGCTTCCTGTTGAGGTTTAGTTTCTGTAAAATGAGCATCATGGCCTACCCAACGGAGTATTTTCTACGAGTAAGTCAGTAAGCGTTACCTAGCATGTTTTCATATGCCCCGTTTATATTGTACACTAAGACTACGTGATGGGCCTCGGGGGAAACGTCTCCAGCAACCTGTGTGCCTTTGGCAATGTGATCGTTACTAGTGCGTCTTTGTGGAGATGTCCTCGTGCTTCTGCGCACAACCTGAATCGGCGGTAAACGCAGTGGTGTCGTTTTGGAAAGCTGTCCATCATCCTGGTAAAAGGCGGGAATTCCCTTGCCTACTACGAGGGTGGACGGGGCGTGGCTCAGCGGGCGGAGCTTTCAGGTGATTCATAAAGGGAGAACCTTCTACTCTGTGTCTGCAGGAGAGGAAGATAGAACCCGCGCGTCACAGTCAGATACAGATTACGCTCCAGTACATCATCAATTCACCTCCAGGAAGGATTCTAGATTGTTTTCTGCTATGGAATCTATGAGCGCACAGCCTTGCTTTATCTTTCCCAGCCCAAGAGTTAGGGTGGCTTGTCCTTTCCAGAAGCTGAGCTTCAACTGGGGCACCTGCTACGTTTATATTTGTAAGTGCTTCCTTTGAGGTTTAGTTTCTGTAAAATGAGCATCATGGCCTACCCAACCGGTGTATTTTCTACGAGTAAGTCAGTAAGCGTTACCTAGCATGTTTTCATATGCCCCGTTTATATTGTACACTAAGACTACGTGATGGGCCACGGGGGAAACCTCACCAGCAACCTTGTGTGCCTTTGGCAATGTGATCGTTACTAGTGCGTCTTTGTGGAGATGTCCTCGTGCTTCTGCGCACAACCTGAATCGGCGGTAAACGCAGTGGTGTCGTTTTGGAAAGCTGTCCATCATCCTGGTAAAAGGCGGGAATTCCCTTGCCTACTACGAGGGTGGACGGGGCTTGGCTCAGCGGGCGGAGCTTACAGGTGATTCATAAAGGGAGAACCTTCTACTCTGTGTCTGCAGGAGAGGAAGATAGAACCCGCGCGTCACAGTCAGATACAGATTACGCTCCAGTACATCATCAATTCACCTCCAGGAAGGATTCTAGATTGTTTTCTGCTATGGAATCTATGAGCGCACAGCCTTGCTTTATCTTTGCCAAGCCCAAGTTAGGGTGGCTTGTCCTTTCCAGAAGCTGAGCTTCAACTGGTGCACCTGCTACGTTTATATTTGTAAGTGCTTCCTTTGAGGTTTAGTTTCTGTAAAATGAGCATCATGGCCTACCCAACCGGTGTTTTTTCTACGAGTAAGTCAGTAAGCGTTACCTAGCATGTTTTCATATGCCCCGTTTATATTGTACACTAAGACTACGTGATGGGCCACGGGGGAACCTCAACAGCAACCTTGTGTGCCTTTGGCAATGTGATCGTTACTAGTGCGTCTTTGTGGAGATGTCCTCGTGCTTCTGCGCACAACCTGAATCGGCGGTAAACGCAGTGGTGTCGTTTTGGAAAGCTGTCCATCATCCTGGTAAAAGGCGGGAATTCCCTTGCCTACTACGAGGGTGGACGGGGCTTGGCTCAGCGGGCGGAGTTTACAGGTGATTCATAAAGGGAGAACCTTCTACTCTGTGTCTGCAGGAGAGGAAGATAGAACCCGCGCGTCACAGTCAGATACAGATTACGCTCCAGTACATCATCAATTCACCTCCAGGAAGGATTCTAGATTGTTTTCTGCTATGGAATCTATGAGCGCACAGCCTTGCTTTATCTTTCCCAGCCCAAGAGTTAGGGTGGCTTGTCCTTTCCAGAAGCTGAGCTTCAACTGGGGCACCTGCTACGTTTATATTTGTAAGTGCTTCCTGTTGAGGTTTAGTTTCTGTAAAATGAGCATCATGGCCTACCCAACCGGAGTATTTTCTACGAGTAAGTCAGTAAGCGTTACCTAGCATGTTTTCATATGCCCCGTTTATATTGTACACTAAGACTACGTGATGGGCCACGGGGGAAACCTCACCAGCAACCTTGTGTGCCTTTGGCAATGTGATCGTTACTAGTGCGTCTTTGTGGAGATGTCCTCGTGCTTCTGCGCACAACCTGAATCGGCGGTAAACGCAGTGGTGTCGTTTTGGAAAGCTGTCCATCATCCTGGTAAAAGGCGGGAATTCCCTTGCCTACTACGAGGGTGGACGGGGCGTGGCTCAGCGGGCGAAGCTTTCAGGTGATTCATAAAGGGAGAACCTTCTACTCTGTGTCTGCAGGAGAGGAAGATAGAACCCGCGCGTCACAGTCAGATACAGATTACGCTCCAGTACATCATCAATTCACCTCCAGGAAGGATTCTAGATTGTTTTCTGCTATGGAATCTATGAGCGCACAGCCTTGCTTTATCTTTGCCAAGCCCAAGTTAGGGTGGCTTGTCCTTTCCAGAAGCTGAGCTTCAACTGGTGCACCTGCTACGTTTATATTTGTAAGTGCTTCCTTTGAGGTTTAGTTTCTGTAAAATGAGCATCATGGCCTACCCAACCGGTGTTTTTTCTACGAGTAAGTCAGTAAGCGTTACCTAGCATGTTTTCATATGCCCCGTTTATATTGTACACTAAGACTACGTGATGGGCCACGGGGGAAACCTCACCAGCAACCTTGTGTGCCTTTGGCAATGTGATCGTTACTAGTGCGTCTTTGTGGAGATGTCCTCGTGCTTCTGCGCACAACCTGAATCGGCGGTAAACGCAGTGGTGTCGTTTTGGAAAGCTGTCCATCATCCTGGTAAAAGGCGGGAATTCCCTTGCCTACTACGAGGGTGGACGGGGCTTGGCTCAGCGGGCGGAGCTTACAGGTGATTCATAAAGGGAGAACCTTCTACTCTGTGTCTGCAGGAGAGGAAGATAGAACCCGCGCGTCACAGTCAGATACAGATTACGCTCCAGTACATCATCAATTCACCTCCAGGAAGGATTCTAGATTGTTTTCTGCTATGGAATCTATGAGCGCACAGCCTTGCTTTATCTTTCCCAGCCCAAGAGTTAGGGTGGCTTGTCCTTTCCAGAAGCTGAGCTTCAACTGGGGCACCTGCTACGTTTATATTTGTAAGTGCTTCCTGTTGAGGTTTAGTTTCTGTAAAATGAGCATCATGGCCTACCCAACGGAGTATTTTCTACGAGTAAGTCAGTAAGCGTTACCTAGCATGTTTTCATATGCCCCGTTTATATTGTACACTAAGACTACGTGATGGGCCTCGGGGGAAACGTCTCCAGCAACCTTGTGTGCCTTTGGCAATGTGATCGTTACTAGTGCGTCTTTGTGGAGATGTCCTCGTGCTTCTGCGCACAACCTGAATCGGCGGTAAACGCAGTGGTGTCGTTTTGGAAAGCCGTCCATCATCCTGGTAAAAGGCGGGAATTCCCTTGCCTACTACGAGGGTGGACGGGGCGTGGCTCAGCGGGCGGAGCTTACAGGTGATTCATAAAGGGAGAACCTTCTACTCTGTGTCTGCAGGAGAGGAAGATAGAACCCGCGCGTCACAGTCAGATACAGATTACGCTCCAGTACATCATCAATTCACCTCCAGGAAGGATTCTAGATTGTTTTCTGCTATGGAATCTATGAGCGCACAGCCTTGCTTTATCTTTCCCAGCCCAAGAGTTAGGGTGGCTTGTCCTTTCCAGAAGCTGAGCTTCAACTGGGGCACCTGCTACGTTTATATTTGTAAGTGCTTCCTGTTGAGGTTTAGTTTCTGTAAAATGAGCATCATGGCCTACCCAACCGGAGTATTTTCTACGAGTAAGTCAGTAAGCGTTACCTAGCATGTTTTCATATGCCCCGTTTATATTGTACACTAAGACTACGTGATGGGCCACGGGGGAAACCTCACCAGCAACCTTGTGTGCCTTTGGCAATGTGATCGTTACTAGTGCGTCTTTGTGGAGATGTCCTCGTGCTTCTGCGCACAACCTGAATCGGCGGTAAACGCAGTGGTGTCGTTTTGGAAAGCTGTCCATCATCCTGGTAAAAGGCGGGAATTCCCTTGCCTACTACGAGGGTGGACGGGGCGTGGCTCAGCGGGCGAAGCTTTCAGGTGATTCATAAAGGGAGAACCTTCTACTCTGTGTCTGCAGGAGAGGAAGATAGAACCCGCGCGTCACAGTCAGATACAGATTACGCTCCAGTACATCATCAATTCACCTCCAGGAAGGATTCTAGATTGTTTTCTGCTATGGAATCTATGAGCGCACAGCCTTGCTTTATCTTTGCCAAGCCCAAGTTAGGGTGGCTTGTCCTTTCCAGAAGCTGAGCTTCAACTGGTGCACCTGCTACGTTTATATTTGTAAGTGCTTCCTTTGAGGTTTAGTTTCTGTAAAATGAGCATCATGGCCTACCCAACCGGTGTTTTTTCTACGAGTAAGTCAGTAAGCGTTACCTAGCATGTTTTCATATGCCCCGTTTATATTGTACACTAAGACTACGTGATGGGCCACGGGGGAACCTCAACAGCAACCTTGTGTGCCTTTGGCAATGTGATCGTTACTAGTGCGTCTTTGTGGAGATGTCCTCGTGCTTCTGCGCACAACCTGAATCGGCGGTAAACGCAGTGGTGTCGTTTTGGAAAGCTGTCCATCATCCTGGTAAAAGGCGGGAATTCCCTTGCCTACTACGAGGGTGGACGGGGCTTGGCTCAGCGGGCGGAGCTTACAGGTGATTCATAAAGGGAGAACCTTCTACTCTGTGTCTGCAGGAGAGGAAGATAGAACCCGCGCGTCACAGTCAGATACAGATTACGCTCCAGTACATCATCAATTCACCTCCAGGAAGGATTCTAGATTGTTTTCTGCTATGGAATCTATGAGCGCACAGCCTTGCTTTATCTTTCCCAGCCCAAGAGTTAGGGTGGCTTGTCCTTTCCAGAAGCTGAGCTTCAACTGGGGCACCTGCTACGTTTATATTTGTAAGTGCTTCCTGTTGAGGTTTAGTTTCTGTAAAATGAGCATCATGGCCTACCCAACGGAGTATTTTCTACGAGTAAGTCAGTAAGCGTTACCTAGCATGTTTTCATATGCCCCGTTTATATTGTACACTAAGACTACGTGATGGGCCTCGGGGGAAACGTCTCCAGCAACCTTGTGTGCCTTTGGCAATGTGATCGTTACTAGTGCGTCTTTGTGGAGATGTCCTCGTGCTTCTGCGCACAACCTGAATCGGCGGTAAACGCAGTGGTGTCGTTTTGGAAAGCCGTCCATCATCCTGGTAAAAGGCGGGAATTCCCTTGCCTACTACGAGGGTGGACGGGGCGTGGCTCAGCGGGCGGAGCTTACAGGTGATTCATAAAGGGAGAACCTTCTACTCTGTGTCTGCAGGAGAGGAAGATAGAACCCGCGCGTCACAGTCAGATACAGATTACGCTCCAGTACATCATCAATTCACCTCCAGGAAGGATTCTAGATTGTTTTCTGCTATGGAATCTATGAGCGCACAGCCTTGCTTTATCTTTCCCAGCCCAAGAGTTAGGGTGGCTTGTCCTTTCCAGAAGCTGAGCTTCAACTGGGGCACCTGCTACGTTTATATTTGTAAGTGCTTCCTGTTGAGGTTTAGTTTCTGTAAAATGAGCATCATGGCCTACCCAACCGGAGTATTTTCTACGAGTAAGTCAGTAAGCGTTACCTAGCATGTTTTCATATGCCCCGTTTATATTGTACACTAAGACTACGTGATGGGCCACGGGGGAAACCTCACCAGCAACCTTGTGTGCCTTTGGCAATGTGATCGTTACTAGTGCGTCTTTGTGGAGATGTCCTCGTGCTTCTGCGCACAACCTGAATCGGCGGTAAACGCAGTGGTGTCGTTTTGGAAAGCTGTCCATCATCCTGGTAAAAGGCGGGAATTCCCTTGCCTACTACGAGGGTGGACGGGGCGTGGCTCAGCGGGCGAAGCTTTCAGGTGATTCATAAAGGGAGAACCTTCTACTCTGTGTCTGCAGGAGAGGAAGATAGAACCCGCGCGTCACAGTCAGATACAGATTACGCTCCAGTACATCATCAATTCACCTCCAGGAAGGATTCTAGATTGTTTTCTGCTATGGAATCTATGAGCGCACAGCCTTGCTTTATCTTTGCCAAGCCCAAGTTAGGGTGGCTTGTCCTTTCCAGAAGCTGAGCTTCAACTGGTGCACCTGCTACGTTTATATTTGTAAGTGCTTCCTTTGAGGTTTAGTTTCTGTAAAATGAGCATCATGGCCTACCCAACCGGTGTTTTTTCTACGAGTAAGTCAGTAAGCGTTACCTAGCATGTTTTCATATGCCCCGTTTATATTGTACACTAAGACTACGTGATGGGCCACGGGGGAACCTCAACAGCAACCTTGTGTGCCTTTGGCAATGTGATCGTTACTAGTGCGTCTTTGTGGAGATGTCCTCGTGCTTCTGCGCACAACCTGAATCGGCGGTAAACGCAGTGGTGTCGTTTTGGAAAGCTGTCCATCATCCTGGTAAAAGGCGGGAATTCCCTTGCCTACTACGAGGGTGGACGGGGCTTGGCTCAGCGGGCGGAGCTTACAGGTGATTCATAAAGGGAGAACCTTCTACTCTGTGTCTGCAGGAGAGGAAGATAGAACCCGCGCGTCACAGTCAGATACAGATTACGCTCCAGTACATCATCAATTCACCTCCAGGAAGGATTCTAGATTGTTTTCTGCTATGGAATCTATGAGCGCACAGCCTTGCTTTATCTTTCCCAGCCCAAGAGTTAGGGTGGCTTGTCCTTTCCAGAAGCTGAGCTTCAACTGGGGCACCTGCTACGTTTATATTTGTAAGTGCTTCCTGTTGAGGTTTAGTTTCTGTAAAATGAGCATCATGGCCTACCCAACGGAGTATTTTCTACGAGTAAGTCAGTAAGCGTTACCTAGCATGTTTTCATATGCCCCGTTTATATTGTACACTAAGACTACGTGATGGGCCTCGGGGGAAACGTCTCCAGCAACCTGTGTGCCTTTGGCAATGTGATCGTTACTAGTGCGTCTTTGTGGAGATGTCCTCGTGCTTCTGCGCACAACCTGAATCGGCGGTAAACGCAGTGGTGTCGTTTTGGAAAGCTGTCCATCATCCTGGTAAAAGGCGGGAATTCCCTTGCCTACTACGAGGGTGGACGGGGCGTGGCTCAGCGGGCGGAGCTTTCAGGTGATTCATAAAGGGAGAACCTTCTACTCTGTGTCTGCAGGAGAGGAAGATAGAACCCGCGCGTCACAGTCAGATACAGATTACGCTCCAGTACATCATCAATTCACCTCCAGGAAGGATTCTAGATTGTTTTCTGCTATGGAATCTATGAGCGCACAGCCTTGCTTTATCTTTCCCAGCCCAAGAGTTAGGGTGGCTTGTCCTTTCCAGAAGCTGAGCTTCAACTGGGGCACCTGCTACGTTTATATTTGTAAGTGCTTCCTTTGAGGTTTAGTTTCTGTAAAATGAGCATCATGGCCTACCCAACCGGTGTATTTTCTACGAGTAAGTCAGTAAGCGTTACCTAGCATGTTTTCATATGCCCCGTTTATATTGTACACTAAGACTACGTGATGGGCCACGGGGGAAACCTCACCAGCAACCTTGTGTGCCTTTGGCAATGTGATCGTTACTAGTGCGTCTTTGTGGAGATGTCCTCGTGCTTCTGCGCACAACCTGAATCGGCGGTAAACGCAGTGGTGTCGTTTTGGAAAGCTGTCCATCATCCTGGTAAAAGGCGGGAATTCCCTTGCCTACTACGAGGGTGGACGGGGCTTGGCTCAGCGGGCGGAGCTTACAGGTGATTCATAAAGGGAGAACCTTCTACTCTGTGTCTGCAGGAGAGGAAGATAGAACCCGCGCGTCACAGTCAGATACAGATTACGCTCCAGTACATCATCAATTCACCTCCAGGAAGGATTCTAGATTGTTTTCTGCTATGGAATCTATGAGCGCACAGCCTTGCTTTATCTTTGCCAAGCCCAAGTTAGGGTGGCTTGTCCTTTCCAGAAGCTGAGCTTCAACTGGTGCACCTGCTACGTTTATATTTGTAAGTGCTTCCTGTTGAGGTTTAGTTTCTGTAAAATGAGCATCATGGCCTACCCAACCGGTGTTTTTTCTACGAGTAAGTCAGTAAGCGTTACCTAGCATGTTTTCATATGCCCCGTTTATATTGTACACTAAGACTACGTGATGGGCCACGGGGGAACCTCAACAGCAACCTTGTGTGCCTTTGGCAATGTGATCGTTACTAGTGCGTCTTTGTGGAGATGTCCTCGTGCTTCTGCGCACAACCTGAATCGGCGGTAAACGCAGTGGTGTCGTTTTGGAAAGCTGTCCATCATCCTGGTAAAAGGCGGGAATTCCCTTGCCTACTACGAGGGTGGACGGGGCTTGGCTCAGCGGGCGGAGTTTACAGGTGATTCATAAAGGGAGAACCTTCTACTCTGTGTCTGCAGGAGAGGAAGATAGAACCCGCGCGTCACAGTCAGATACAGATTACGCTCCAGTACATCATCAATTCACCTCCAGGAAGGATTCTAGATTGTTTTCTGCTATGGAATCTATGAGCGCACAGCCTTGCTTTATCTTTCCCAGCCCAAGAGTTAGGGTGGCTTGTCCTTTCCAGAAGCTGAGCTTCAACTGGGGCACCTGCTACGTTTATATTTGTAAGTGCTTCCTGTTGAGGTTTAGTTTCTGTAAAATGAGCATCATGGCCTACCCAACCGGAGTATTTTCTACGAGTAAGTCAGTAAGCGTTACCTAGCATGTTTTCATATGCCCCGTTTATATTGTACACTAAGACTACGTGATGGGCCACGGGGGAAACCTCACCAGCAACCTTGTGTGCCTTTGGCAATGTGATCGTTACTAGTGCGTCTTTGTGGAGATGTCCTCGTGCTTCTGCGCACAACCTGAATCGGCGGTAAACGCAGTGGTGTCGTTTTGGAAAGCTGTCCATCATCCTGGTAAAAGGCGGGAATTCCCTTGCCTACTACGAGGGTGGACGGGGCGTGGCTCAGCGGGCGAAGCTTTCAGGTGATTCATAAAGGGAGAACCTTCTACTCTGTGTCTGCAGGAGAGGAAGATAGAACCCGCGCGTCACAGTCAGATACAGATTACGCTCCAGTACATCATCAATTCACCTCCAGGAAGGATTCTAGATTGTTTTCTGCTATGGAATCTATGAGCGCACAGCCTTGCTTTATCTTTGCCAAGCCCAAGTTAGGGTGGCTTGTCCTTTCCAGAAGCTGAGCTTCAACTGGTGCACCTGCTACGTTTATATTTGTAAGTGCTTCCTTTGAGGTTTAGTTTCTGTAAAATGAGCATCATGGCCTACCCAACCGGTGTTTTTTCTACGAGTAAGTCAGTAAGCGTTACCTAGCATGTTTTCATATGCCCCGTTTATATTGTACACTAAGACTACGTGATGGGCCACGGGGGAAACCTCACCAGCAACCTTGTGTGCCTTTGGCAATGTGATCGTTACTAGTGCGTCTTTGTGGAGATGTCCTCGTGCTTCTGCGCACAACCTGAATCGGCGGTAAACGCAGTGGTGTCGTTTTGGAAAGCTGTCCATCATCCTGGTAAAAGGCGGGAATTCCCTTGCCTACTACGAGGGTGGACGGGGCTTGGCTCAGCGGGCGGAGCTTACAGGTGATTCATAAAGGGAGAACCTTCTACTCTGTGTCTGCAGGAGAGGAAGATAGAACCCGCGCGTCACAGTCAGATACAGATTACGCTCCAGTACATCATCAATTCACCTCCAGGAAGGATTCTAGATTGTTTTCTGCTATGGAATCTATGAGCGCACAGCCTTGCTTTATCTTTCCCAGCCCAAGAGTTAGGGTGGCTTGTCCTTTCCAGAAGCTGAGCTTCAACTGGGGCACCTGCTACGTTTATATTTGTAAGTGCTTCCTGTTGAGGTTTAGTTTCTGTAAAATGAGCATCATGGCCTACCCAACGGAGTATTTTCTACGAGTAAGTCAGTAAGCGTTACCTAGCATGTTTTCATATGCCCCGTTTATATTGTACACTAAGACTACGTGATGGGCCTCGGGGGAAACGTCTCCAGCAACCTTGTGTGCCTTTGGCAATGTGATCGTTACTAGTGCGTCTTTGTGGAGATGTCCTCGTGCTTCTGCGCACAACCTGAATCGGCGGTAAACGCAGTGGTGTCGTTTTGGAAAGCCGTCCATCATCCTGGTAAAAGGCGGGAATTCCCTTGCCTACTACGAGGGTGGACGGGGCGTGGCTCAGCGGGCGGAGCTTACAGGTGATTCATAAAGGGAGAACCTTCTACTCTGTGTCTGCAGGAGAGGAAGATAGAACCCGCGCGTCACAGTCAGATACAGATTACGCTCCAGTACATCATCAATTCACCTCCAGGAAGGATTCTAGATTGTTTTCTGCTATGGAATCTATGAGCGCACAGCCTTGCTTTATCTTTCCCAGCCCAAGAGTTAGGGTGGCTTGTCCTTTCCAGAAGCTGAGCTTCAACTGGGGCACCTGCTACGTTTATATTTGTAAGTGCTTCCTGTTGAGGTTTAGTTTCTGTAAAATGAGCATCATGGCCTACCCAACCGGAGTATTTTCTACGAGTAAGTCAGTAAGCGTTACCTAGCATGTTTTCATATGCCCCGTTTATATTGTACACTAAGACTACGTGATGGGCCACGGGGGAAACCTCACCAGCAACCTTGTGTGCCTTTGGCAATGTGATCGTTACTAGTGCGTCTTTGTGGAGATGTCCTCGTGCTTCTGCGCACAACCTGAATCGGCGGTAAACGCAGTGGTGTCGTTTTGGAAAGCTGTCCATCATCCTGGTAAAAGGCGGGAATTCCCTTGCCTACTACGAGGGTGGACGGGGCGTGGCTCAGCGGGCGAAGCTTTCAGGTGATTCATAAAGGGAGAACCTTCTACTCTGTGTCTGCAGGAGAGGAAGATAGAACCCGCGCGTCACAGTCAGATACAGATTACGCTCCAGTACATCATCAATTCACCTCCAGGAAGGATTCTAGATTGTTTTCTGCTATGGAATCTATGAGCGCACAGCCTTGCTTTATCTTTGCCAAGCCCAAGTTAGGGTGGCTTGTCCTTTCCAGAAGCTGAGCTTCAACTGGTGCACCTGCTACGTTTATATTTGTAAGTGCTTCCTTTGAGGTTTAGTTTCTGTAAAATGAGCATCATGGCCTACCCAACCGGTGTTTTTTCTACGAGTAAGTCAGTAAGCGTTACCTAGCATGTTTTCATATGCCCCGTTTATATTGTACACTAAGACTACGTGATGGGCCACGGGGGAACCTCAACAGCAACCTTGTGTGCCTTTGGCAATGTGATCGTTACTAGTGCGTCTTGGTGGAGATGTCCTCGTGCTTCTGCGCACAACCTGAATCGGCGGTAAACGCAGTGGTGTCGTTTTGGAAAGCTGTCCATCATCCTGGTAAAAGGCGGGAATTCCCTTGCCTACTACGAGGGTGGACGGGGCTTGGCTCAGCGGGCGGAGCTTACAGGTGATTCATAAAGGGAGAACCTTCTACTCTGTGTCTGCAGGAGAGGAAGATAGAACCCGCGCGTCACAGTCAGATACAGATTACGCTCCAGTACATCATCAATTCACCTCCAGGAAGGATTCTAGATTGTTTTCTGCTATGGAATCTATGAGCGCACAGCCTTGCTTTATCTTTCCCAGCCCAAGAGTTAGGGTGGCTTGTCCTTTCCAGAAGCTGAGCTTCAACTGGGGCACCTGCTACGTTTATATTTGTAAGTGCTTCCTGTTGAGGTTTAGTTTCTGTAAAATGAGCATCATGGCCTACCCAACGGAGTATTTTCTACGAGTAAGTCAGTAAGCGTTACCTAGCATGTTTTCATATGCCCCGTTTATATTGTACACTAAGACTACGTGATGGGCCTCGGGGGAAACGTCTCCAGCAACCTTGTGTGCCTTTGGCAATGTGATCGTTACTAGTGCGTCTTTGTGGAGATGTCCTCGTGCTTCTGCGCACAACCTGAATCGGCGGTAAACGCAGTGGTGTCGTTTTGGAAAGCTGTCCATCATCCTGGTAAAAGGCGGGAATTCCCTTGCCTACTACGAGGGTGGACGGGGCGTGGCTCAGCGGGCGGAGCTTTCAGGTGATTCATAAAGGGAGAACCTTCTACTCTGTGTCTGCAGGAGAGGAAGATAGAACCCGCGCGTCACAGTCAGATACAGATTACGCTCCAGTACATCATCAATTCACCTCCAGGAAGGATTCTAGATTGTTTTCTGCTATGGAATCTATGAGCGCACAGCCTTGCTTTATCTTTCCCAGCCCAAGAGTTAGGGTGGCTTGTCCTTTCCAGAAGCTGAGCTTCAACTGGGGCACCTGCTACGTTTATATTTGTAAGTGCTTCCTGTTGAGGTTTAGTTTCTGTAAAATGAGCATCATGGCCTACCCAACCGGAGTATTTTCTACGAGTAAGTCAGTAAGCGTTACCTAGCATGTTTTCATATGCCCCGTGTATATTGTACCCTAAGACTAAGTGATGGGCCTCGGGGGAAACGTCTCCAGCAACCTTGTGTGCCTTTGGCAATGTGATCGTTACTAGTGCGTCTTTGTGGAGATGTCCTCGTGCTTCTGCGCACAACCTGAATCGGCGGTAAACGCAGTGGTGTCGTTTTGGAAAGCCGTCCATCATCCTGGTAAAAGGCGGGAATTCCCTTGCCTACTACGAGGGTGGACGGGGCGTGGCTCAGCGGGCGGAGCTTACAGGTGATTCATAAAGGGAGAACCTTCTACTCTGTGTCTGCAGGAGAGGAAGATAGAACCCGCGCGTCACAGTCAGATACAGATTACGCTCCAGTACATCATCAATTCACCTCCAGGAAGGATTCTAGATTGTTTTCTGCTATGGAATCTATGAGCGCACAGCCTTGCTTTATCTTTCCCAGCCCAAGAGTTAGGGTGGCTTGTCCTTTCCAGAAGCTGAGCTTCAACTGGGGCACCTGCTACGTTTATATTTGTAAGTGCTTCCTGTTGAGGTTTAGTTTCTGTAAAATGAGCATCATGGCCTACCCAACCGGAGTATTTTCTACGAGTAAGTCAGTAAGCGTTACCTAGCATGTTTTCATATGCCCCGTTTATATTGTACACTAAGACTACGTGATGGGCCACGGGGGAAACCTCACCAGCAACCTTGTGTGCCTTTGGCAATGTGATCGTTACTAGTGCGTCTTTGTGGAGATGTCCTCGTGCTTCTGCGCACAACCTGAATCGGCGGTAAACGCAGTGGTGTCGTTTTGGAAAGCTGTCCATCATCCTGGTAAAAGGCGGGAATTCCCTTGCCTACTACGAGGGTGGACGGGGCGTGGCTCAGCGGGCGAAGCTTTCAGGTGATTCATAAAGGGAGAACCTTCTACTCTGTGTCTGCAGGAGAGGAAGATAGAACCCGCGCGTCACAGTCAGATACAGATTACGCTCCAGTACATCATCAATTCACCTCCAGGAAGGATTCTAGATTGTTTTCTGCTATGGAATCTATGAGCGCACAGCCTTGCTTTATCTTTGCCAAGCCCAAGTTAGGGTGGCTTGTCCTTTCCAGAAGCTGAGCTTCAACTGGTGCACCTGCTACGTTTATATTTGTAAGTGCTTCCTTTGAGGTTTAGTTTCTGTAAAATGAGCATCATGGCCTACCCAACCGGTGTTTTTTCTACGAGTAAGTCAGTAAGCGTTACCTAGCATGTTTTCATATGCCCCGTTTATATTGTACACTAAGACTACGTGATGGGCCACGGGGGAAACCTCACCAGCAACCTTGTGTGCCTTTGGCAATGTGATCGTTACTAGTGCGTCTTTGTGGAGATGTCCTCGTGCTTCTGCGCACAACCTGAATCGGCGGTAAACGCAGTGGTGTCGTTTTGGAAAGCTGTCCATCATCCTGGTAAAAGGCGGGAATTCCCTTGCCTACTACGAGGGTGGACGGGGCTTGGCTCAGCGGGCGGAGCTTACAGGTGATTCATAAAGGGAGAACCTTCTACTCTGTGTCTGCAGGAGAGGAAGATAGAACCCGCGCGTCACAGTCAGATACAGATTACGCTCCAGTACATCATCAATTCACCTCCAGGAAGGATTCTAGATTGTTTTCTGCTATGGAATCTATGAGCGCACAGCCTTGCTTTATCTTTCCCAGCCCAAGAGTTAGGGTGGCTTGTCCTTTCCAGAAGCTGAGCTTCAACTGGGGCACCTGCTACGTTTATATTTGTAAGTGCTTCCTGTTGAGGTTTAGTTTCTGTAAAATGAGCATCATGGCCTACCCAACGGAGTATTTTCTACGAGTAAGTCAGTAAGCGTTACCTAGCATGTTTTCATATGCCCCGTTTATATTGTACACTAAGACTACGTGATGGGCCTCGGGGGAAACGTCTCCAGCAACCTTGTGTGCCTTTGGCAATGTGATCGTTACTAGTGCGTCTTTGTGGAGATGTCCTCGTGCTTCTGCGCACAACCTGAATCGGCGGTAAACGCAGTGGTGTCGTTTTGGAAAGCTGTCCATCATCCTGGTAAAAGGCGGGAATTCCCTTGCCTACTACGAGGGTGGACGGGGCGTGGCTCAGCGGGCGGAGCTTTCAGGTGATTCATAAAGGGAGAACCTTCTACTCTGTGTCTGCAGGAGAGGAAGATAGAACCCGCGCGTCACAGTCAGATACAGATTACGCTCCAGTACATCATCAATTCACCTCCAGGAAGGATTCTAGATTGTTTTCTGCTATGGAATCTATGAGCGCACAGCCTTGCTTTATCTTTCCCAGCCCAAGAGTTAGGGTGGCTTGTCCTTTCCAGAAGCTGAGCTTCAACTGGGGCACCTGCTACGTTTATATTTGTAAGTGCTTCCTTTGAGGTTTAGTTTCTGTAAAATGAGCATCATGGCCTACCCAACCGGTGTATTTTCTACGAGTAAGTCAGTAAGCGTTACCTAGCATGTTTTCATATGCCCCGTTTATATTGTACACTAAGACTACGTGATGGGCCACGGGGGAAACCTCACCAGCAACCTTGTGTGCCTTTGGCAATGTGATCGTTACTAGTGCGTCTTTGTGGAGATGTCCTTGTGCTTCTGCGCACAACCTGAATCGGCGGTAAACGCAGTGGTGTCGTTTTGGAAAGCTGTCCATCATCCTGGTAAAAGGCGGGAATTCCCTTGCCTACTACGAGGGTGGACGGGGCGTGGCTCAGCGGGCGGAGCTTACAGGTGATTCATAAAGGGAGAACCTTCTACTCTGTGTCTGCAGGAGAGGAAGATAGAACCCGCGCGTCACAGTTAGATACAGATTACGCTCCAGTACATCATCAATTCACCTCCAGGAAGGATTCTAGATTGTTTTCTGCTATGGAATCTATGAGCGCACAGCCTTGCTTTATCTTTCCCAGCCCAAGAGTTAGGGTGGCTTGTCCTTTCCAGAAGCTGAGCTTCAACTGGGGCACCTGCTACGTTTATATTTGTAAGTGCTTCCTGTTGAGGTTTAGTTTCTGTAAAATGAGCATCATGGCCTACCCAACCGGAGTATTTTCTACGAGTAAGTCAGTAAGCGTTACCTAGCATGTTTTCATATGCCCCGTGTATATTGTACCCTAAGACTAAGTGATGGGCCTCGGGGGAAACGTCTCCAGCAACCTTGTGTGCCTTTGGCAATGTGATCGTTACTAGTGCGTCTTTGTGGAGATGTCCTCGTGCTTCTGCGCACAACCTGAATCGGCGGTAAACGCAGTGGTGTCGTTTTGGAAAGCCGTCCATCATCCTGGTAAAAGGCGGGAATTCCCTTGCCTACTACGAGGGTGGACGGGGCGTGGCTCAGCGGGCGGAGCTTACAGGTGATTCATAAAGGGAGAACCTTCTACTCTGTGTCTGCAGGAGAGGAAGATAGAACCCGCGCGTCACAGTCAGATACAGATTACGCTCCAGTACATCATCAATTCACCTCCAGGAAGGATTCTAGATTGTTTTCTGCTATGGAATCTATGAGCGCACAGCCTTGCTTTATCTTTCCCAGCCCAAGAGTTAGGGTGGCTTGTCCTTTCCAGAAGCTGAGCTTCAACTGGGGCACCTGCTACGTTTATATTTGTAAGTGCTTCCTGTTGAGGTTTAGTTTCTGTAAAATGAGCATCATGGCCTACCCAACCGGAGTATTTTCTACGAGTAAGTCAGTAAGCGTTACCTAGCATGTTTTCATATGCCCCGTTTATATTGTACACTAAGACTACGTGATGGGCCACGGGGGAAACCTCACCAGCAACCTTGTGTGCCTTTGGCAATGTGATCGTTACTAGTGCGTCTTTGTGGAGATGTCCTCGTGCTTCTGCGCACAACCTGAATCGGCGGTAAACGCAGTGGTGTCGTTTTGGAAAGCTGTCCATCATCCTGGTAAAAGGCGGGAATTCCCTTGCCTACTACGAGGGTGGACGGGGCGTGGCTCAGCGGGCGAAGCTTTCAGGTGATTCATAAAGGGAGAACCTTCTACTCTGTGTCTGCAGGAGAGGAATAGAACCCGCGCGTCACAGTCAGATACAGATTACGCTCCAGTACATCATCAATTCACCTCCAGGAAGGATTCTAGATTGTTTTCTGCTATGGAATCTATGAGCGCACAGCCTTGCTTTATCTTTGCCAAGCCCAAGTTAGGGTGGCTTGTCCTTTCCAGAAGCTGAGCTTCAACTGGTGCACCTGCTACGTTTATATTTGTAAGTGCTTCCTTTGAGGTTTAGTTTCTGTAAAATGAGCATCATGGCCTACCCAACCGGTGTTTTTTCTACGAGTAAGTCAGTAAGCGTTACCTAGCATGTTTTCATATGCCCCGTTTATATTGTACACTAAGACTACGTGATGGGCCACGGGGGAAACCTCACCAGCAACCTTGTGTGCCTTTGGCAATGTGATCGTTACTAGTGCGTCTTTGTGGAGATGTCCTCGTGCTTCTGCGCACAACCTGAATCGGCGGTAAACGCAGTGGTGTCGTTTTGGAAAGCTGTCCATCATCCTGGTAAAAGGCGGGAATTCCCTTGCCTACTACGAGGGTGGACGGGGCTTGGCTCAGCGGGCGGAGCTTACAGGTGATTCATAAAGGGAGAACCTTCTACTCTGTGTCTGCAGGAGAGGAAGATAGAACCCGCGCGTCACAGTCAGATACAGATTACGCTCCAGTACATCATCAATTCACCTCCAGGAAGGATTCTAGATTGTTTTCTGCTATGGAATCTATGAGCGCACAGCCTTGCTTTATCTTTCCCAGCCCAAGAGTTAGGGTGGCTTGTCCTTTCCAGAAGCTGAGCTTCAACTGGGGCACCTGCTACGTTTATATTTGTAAGTGCTTCCTTTGAGGTTTAGTTTCTGTAAAATGAGCATCATGGCCTACCCAACCGGTGTATTTTCTACGAGTAAGTCAGTAAGCGTTACCTAGCATGTTTTCATATGCCCCGTTTATATTGTACACTAAGACTACGTGATGGGCCACGGGGGAAACCTCACCAGCAACCTTGTGTGCCTTTGGCAATGTGATCGTTACTAGTGCGTCTTTGTGGAGATGTCCTCGTGCTTCTGCGCACAACCTGAATCGGCGGTAAACGCAGTGGTGTCGTTTTGGAAAGCTGTCCATCATCCTGGTAAAAGGCGGGAATTCCCTTGCCTACTACGAGGGTGGACGGGGCGTGGCTCAGCGGGCGGAGCTTACAGGTGATTCATAAAGGGAGAACCTTCTACTCTGTGTCTGCAGGAGAGGAAGATAGAACCCGCGCGTCACAGTTAGATACAGATTACGCTCCAGTACATCATCAATTCACCTCCAGGAAGGATTCTAGATTGTTTTCTGCTATGGAATCTATGAGCGCACAGCCTTGCTTTATCTTTCCCAGCCCAAGAGTTAGGGTGGCTTGTCCTTTCCAGAAGCTGAGCTTCAACTGGGGCACCTGCTACGTTTATATTTGTAAGTGCTTCCTGTTGAGGTTTAGTTTCTGTAAAATGAGCATCATGGCCTACCCAACCGGAGTATTTTCTACGAGTAAGTCAGTAAGCGTTACCTAGCATGTTTTCATATGCCCCGTTTATATTGTACACTAAGACTACGTGATGGGCCACGGGGGAAACCTCACCAGCAACCTTGTGTGCCTTTGGCAATGTGATCGTTACTAGTGCGTCTTTGTGGAGATGTCCTCGTGCTTCTGCGCACAACCTGAATCGGCGGTAAACGCAGTGGTGTCGTTTTGGAAAGCTGTCCATCATCCTGGTAAAAGGCGGGAATTCCCTTGCCTACTACGAGGGTGGACGGGGCGTGGCTCAGCGGGCGAAGCTTTCAGGTGATTCATAAAGGGAGAACCTTCTACTCTGTGTCTGCAGGAGAGGAATAGAACCCGCGCGTCACAGTCAGATACAGATTACGCTCCAGTACATCATCAATTCACCTCCAGGAAGGATTCTAGATTGTTTTCTGCTATGGAATCTATGAGCGCACAGCCTTGCTTTATCTTTGCCAAGCCCAAGTTAGGGTGGCTTGTCCTTTCCAGAAGCTGAGCTTCAACTGGTGCACCTGCTACGTTTATATTTGTAAGTGCTTCCTTTGAGGTTTAGTTTCTGTAAAATGAGCATCATGGCCTACCCAACCGGTGTTTTTTCTACGAGTAAGTCAGTAAGCGTTACCTAGCATGTTTTCATATGCCCCGTTTATATTGTACACTAAGACTACGTGATGGGCCACGGGGGAAACCTCACCAGCAACCTTGTGTGCCTTTGGCAATGTGATCGTTACTAGTGCGTCTTTGTGGAGATGTCCTCGTGCTTCTGCGCACAACCTGAATCGGCGGTAAACGCAGTGGTGTCGTTTTGGAAAGCTGTCCATCATCCTGGTAAAAGGCGGGAATTCCCTTGCCTACTACGAGGGTGGACGGGGCTTGGCTCAGCGGGCGGAGCTTACAGGTGATTCATAAAGGGAGAACCTTCTACTCTGTGTCTGCAGGAGAGGAAGATAGAACCCGCGCGTCACAGTCAGATACAGATTACGCTCCAGTACATCATCAATTCACCTCCAGGAAGGATTCTAGATTGTTTTCTGCTATGGAATCTATGAGCGCACAGCCTTGCTTTATCTTTCCCAGCCCAAGAGTTAGGGTGGCTTGTCCTTTCCAGAAGCTGAGCTTCAACTGGGGCACCTGCTACGTTTATATTTGTAAGTGCTTCCTTTGAGGTTTAGTTTCTGTAAAATGAGCATCATGGCCTACCCAACCGGTGTATTTTCTACGAGTAAGTCAGTAAGCGTTACCTAGCATGTTTTCATATGCCCCGTTTATATTGTACACTAAGACTACGTGATGGGCCACGGGGGAAACCTCACCAGCAACCTTGTGTGCCTTTGGCAATGTGATCGTTACTAGTGCGTCTTTGTGGAGATGTCCTCGTGCTTCTGCGCACAACCTGAATCGGCGGTAAACGCAGTGGTGTCGTTTTGGAAAGCTGTCCATCATCCTGGTAAAAGGCGGGAATTCCCTTGCCTACTACGAGGGTGGACGGGGCGTGGCTCAGCGGGCGGAGCTTACAGGTGATTCATAAAGGGAGAATCTTCTACTCTGTGTCTGCAGGAGAGGAAGATAGAACCCGCGCGTCACAGTTAGATACAGATTACGCTCCAGTACATCATCAATTCACCTCCAGGAAGGATTCTAGATTGTTTTCTGCTATGGAATCTATGAGCGCACAGCCTTGCTTTATCTTTCCCAGCCCAAGAGTTAGGGTGGCTTGTCCTTTCCAGAAGCTGAGCTTCAACTGGGGCACCTGCTACGTTTATATTTGTAAGTGCTTCCTGTTGAGGTTTAGTTTCTGTAAAATGAGCATCATGGCCTACCCAACCGGAGTATTTTCTACGAGTAAGTCAGTAAGCGTTACCTAGCATGTTTTCATATGCCCCGTGTATATTGTACCCTAAGACTAAGTGATGGGCCTCGGGGGAAACGTCTCCAGCAACCTTGTGTGCCTTTGGCAATGTGATCGTTACTAGTGCGTCTTTGTGGAGATGTCCTCGTGCTTCTGCGCACAACCTGAATCGGCGGTAAACGCAGTGGTGTCGTTTTGGAAAGCCGTCCATCATCCTGGTAAAAGGCGGGAATTCCCTTGCCTACTACGAGGGTGGACGGGGCGTGGCTCAGCGGGCGGAGCTTACAGGTGATTCATAAAGGGAGAACCTTCTACTCTGTGTCTGCAGGAGAGGAAGATAGAACCCGCGCGTCACAGTTAGATACAGATTACGCTCCAGTACATCATCAATTCACCTCCAGGAAGGATTCTAGATTGTTTTCTGCTATGGAATCTATGAGCGCACAGCCTTGCTTTATCTTTCCCAGCCCAAGAGTTAGGGTGGCTTGTCCTTTCCAGAAGCTGAGCTTCAACTGGGGCACCTGCTACGTTTATATTTGTAAGTGCTTCCTTTGAGGTTTAGTTTCTGTAAAATGAGCATCATGGCCTACCCAACCGGTGTATTTTCTACGAGTAAGTCAGTAAGCGTTACCTAGCATGTTTTCATATGCCCCGTTTATATTGTACACTAAGACTACGTGATGGGCCACGGGGGAAACCTCACCAGCAACCTTGTGTGCCTTTGGCAATGTGATCGTTACTAGTGCGTCTTTGTGGAGATGTCCTCGTGCTTCTGCGCACAACCTGAATCGGCGGTAAACGCAGTGGTGTCGTTTTGGAAAGCTGTCCATCATCCTGGTAAAAGGCGGGAATTCCCTTGCCTACTACGAGGGTGGACGGGGCGTGGCTCAGCGGGCGGAGCTTACAGGTGATTCATAAAGGGAGAACCTTCTACTCTGTGTCTGCAGGAGAGGAAGATAGAACCCGCGCGTCACAGTTAGATACAGATTACGCTCCAGTACATCATCAATTCACCTCCAGGAAGGATTCTAGATTGTTTTCTGCTATGGAATCTATGAGCGCACAGCCTTGCTTTATCTTTCCCAGCCCAAGAGTTAGGGTGGCTTGTCCTTTCCAGAAGCTGAGCTTCAACTGGGGCACCTGCTACGTTTATATTTGTAAGTGCTTCCTGTTGAGGTTTAGTTTCTGTAAAATGAGCATCATGGCCTACCCAACCGGAGTATTTTCTACGAGTAAGTCAGTAAGCGTTACCTAGCATGTTTTCATATGCCCCGTGTATATTGTACCCTAAGACTAAGT
Organism: Pleurodeles waltl; assembly: GCF_031143425.1. Classification (NCBI taxonomy): domain Eukaryota; kingdom Metazoa; phylum Chordata; class Amphibia; order Caudata; family Salamandridae; genus Pleurodeles; species Pleurodeles waltl. The sequence goes on from NW_027149937.1 coordinate 235,745, forward strand.
GATGGGCCTCGGGGGAAACGTCTCCAGCAACCTTGTGTGCCTTTGGCAATGTGATCGTTACTAGTGCGTCTTTGTGGAGATGTCCTCGTGCTTCTGCGCACAACCTGAATCGGCGGTAAACGCAGTGGTGTCGTTTTGGAAAGCCGTCCATCATCCTGGTAAAAGGCGGGAATTCCCTTGCCTACTACGAGGGTGGACGGGGCGTGGCTCAGCGGGCGGAGCTTACAGGTGATTCATAAAGGGAGAACCTTCTACTCTGTGTCTGCAGGAGAGGAAGATAGAACCCGCGCGTCACAGTCAGATACAGATTACGCTCCAGTACATCATCAATTCACCTCCAGGAAGGATTCTAGATTGTTTTCTGCTATGGAATCTATGAGCGCACAGCCTTGCTTTATCTTTCCCAGCCCAAGAGTTAGGGTGGCTTGTCCTTTCCAGAAGCTGAGCTTCAACTGGGGCACCTGCTACGTTTATATTTGTAAGTGCTTCCTGTTGAGGTTTAGTTTCTGTAAAATGAGCATCATGGCCTACCCAACCGGAGTATTTTCTACGAGTAAGTCAGTAAGCGTTACCTAGCATGTTTTCATATGCCCCGTTTATATTGTACACTAAGACTACGTGATGGGCCACGGGGGAAACCTCACCAGCAACCTTGTGTGCCTTTGGCAATGTGATCGTTACTAGTGCGTCTTTGTGGAGATGTCCTCGTGCTTCTGCGCACAACCTGAATCGGCGGTAAACGCAGTGGTGTCGTTTTGGAAAGCTGTCCATCATCCTGGTAAAAGGCGGGAATTCCCTTGCCTACTACGAGGGTGGACGGGGCGTGGCTCAGCGGGCGAAGCTTTCAGGTGATTCATAAAGGGAGAACCTTCTACTCTGTGTCTGCAGGAGAGGAATAGAACCCGCGCGTCACAGTCAGATACAGATTACGCTCCAGTACATCATCAATTCACCTCCAGGAAGGATTCTAGATTGTTTTCTGCTATGGAATCTATGAGCGCACAGCCTTGCTTTATCTTTGCCAAGCCCAAGTTAGGGTGGCTTGTCCTTTCCAGAAGCTGAGCTTCAACTGGTGCACCTGCTACGTTTATATTTGTAAGTGCTTCCTTTGAGGTTTAGTTTCTGTAAAATGAGCATCATGGCCTACCCAACCGGTGTTTTTTCTACGAGTAAGTCAGTAAGCGTTACCTAGCATGTTTTCATATGCCCCGTTTATATTGTACACTAAGACTACGTGATGGGCCACGGGGGAAACCTCACCAGCAACCTTGTGTGCCTTTGGCAATGTGATCGTTACTAGTGCGTCTTTGTGGAGATGTCCTCGTGCTTCTGCGCACAACCTGAATCGGCGGTAAACGCAGTGGTGTCGTTTTGGAAAGCTGTCCATCATCCTGGTAAAAGGCGGGAATTCCCTTGCCTACTACGAGGGTGGACGGGGCTTGGCTCAGCGGGCGGAGCTTACAGGTGATTCATAAAGGGAGAACCTTCTACTCTGTGTCTGCAGGAGAGGAAGATAGAACCCGCGCGTCACAGTCAGATACAGATTACGCTCCAGTACATCATCAATTCACCTCCAGGAAGGATTCTAGATTGTTTTCTGCTATGGAATCTATGAGCGCACAGCCTTGCTTTATCTTTCCCAGCCCAAGAGTTAGGGTGGCTTGTCCTTTCCAGAAGCTGAGCTTCAACTGGGGCACCTGCTACGTTTATATTTGTAAGTGCTTCCTTTGAGGTTTAGTTTCTGTAAAATGAGCATCATGGCCTACCCAACCGGTGTATTTTCTACGAGTAAGTCAGTAAGCGTTACCTAGCATGTTTTCATATGCCCCGTTTATATTGTACACTAAGACTACGTGATGGGCCACGGGGGAAACCTCACCAGCAACCTTGTGTGCCTTTGGCAATGTGATCGTTACTAGTGCGTCTTTGTGGAGATGTCCTCGTGCTTCTGCGCACAACCTGAATCGGCGGTAAACGCAGTGGTGTCGTTTTGGAAAGCTGTCCATCATCCTGGTAAAAGGCGGGAATTCCCTTGCCTACTACGAGGGTGGACGGGGCGTGGCTCAGCGGGCGGAGCTTACAGGTGATTCATAAAGGGAGAACCTTCTACTCTGTGTCTGCAGGAGAGGAAGATAGAACCCGCGCGTCACAGTTAGATACAGATTACGCTCCAGTACATCATCAATTCACCTCCAGGAAGGATTCTAGATTGTTTTCTGCTATGGAATCTATGAGCGCACAGCCTTGCTTTATCTTTCCCAGCCCAAGAGTTAGGGTGGCTTGTCCTTTCCAGAAGCTGAGCTTCAACTGGGGCACCTGCTACGTTTATATTTGTAAGTGCTTCCTGTTGAGGTTTAGTTTCTGTAAAATGAGCATCATGGCCTACCCAACCGGAGTATTTTCTACGAGTAAGTCAGTAAGCGTTACCTAGCATGTTTTCATATGCCCCGTTTATATTGTACACTAAGACTACGTGATGGGCCACGGGGGAAACCTCACCAGCAACCTTGTGTGCCTTTGGCAATGTGATCGTTACTAGTGCGTCTTTGTGGAGATGTCCTCGTGCTTCTGCGCACAACCTGAATCGGCGGTAAACGCAGTGGTGTCGTTTTGGAAAGCTGTCCATCATCCTGGTAAAAGGCGGGAATTCCCTTGCCTACTACGAGGGTGGACGGGGCGTGGCTCAGCGGGCGAAGCTTTCAGGTGATTCATAAAGGGAGAACCTTCTACTCTGTGTCTGCAGGAGAGGAATAGAACCCGCGCGTCACAGTCAGATACAGATTACGCTCCAGTACATCATCAATTCACCTCCAGGAAGGATTCTAGATTGTTTTCTGCTATGGAATCTATGAGCGCACAGCCTTGCTTTATCTTTGCCAAGCCCAAGTTAGGGTGGCTTGTCCTTTCCAGAAGCTGAGCTTCAACTGGTGCACCTGCTACGTTTATATTTGTAAGTGCTTCCTTTGAGGTTTAGTTTCTGTAAAATGAGCATCATGGCCTACCCAACCGGTGTTTTTTCTACGAGTAAGTCAGTAAGCGTTACCTAGCATGTTTTCATATGCCCCGTTTATATTGTACACTAAGACTACGTGATGGGCCACGGGGGAAACCTCACCAGCAACCTTGTGTGCCTTTGGCAATGTGATCGTTACTAGTGCGTCTTTGTGGAGATGTCCTCGTGCTTCTGCGCACAACCTGAATCGGCGGTAAACGCAGTGGTGTCGTTTTGGAAAGCTGTCCATCATCCTGGTAAAAGGCGGGAATTCCCTTGCCTACTACGAGGGTGGACGGGGCTTGGCTCAGCGGGCGGAGCTTACAGGTGATTCATAAAGGGAGAACCTTCTACTCTGTGTCTGCAGGAGAGGAAGATAGAACCCGCGCGTCACAGTCAGATACAGATTACGCTCCAGTACATCATCAATTCACCTCCAGGAAGGATTCTAGATTGTTTTCTGCTATGGAATCTATGAGCGCACAGCCTTGCTTTATCTTTCCCAGCCCAAGAGTTAGGGTGGCTTGTCCTTTCCAGAAGCTGAGCTTCAACTGGGGCACCTGCTACGTTTATATTTGTAAGTGCTTCCTTTGAGGTTTAGTTTCTGTAAAATGAGCATCATGGCCTACCCAACCGGTGTATTTTCTACGAGTAAGTCAGTAAGCGTTACCTAGCATGTTTTCATATGCCCCGTTTATATTGTACACTAAGACTACGTGATGGGCCACGGGGGAAACCTCACCAGCAACCTTGTGTGCCTTTGGCAATGTGATCGTTACTAGTGCGTCTTTGTGGAGATGTCCTCGTGCTTCTGCGCACAACCTGAATCGGCGGTAAACGCAGTGGTGTCGTTTTGGAAAGCTGTCCATCATCCTGGTAAAAGGCGGGAATTCCCTTGCCTACTACGAGGGTGGACGGGGCGTGGCTCAGCGGGCGGAGCTTACAGGTGATTCATAAAGGGAGAATCTTCTACTCTGTGTCTGCAGGAGAGGAAGATAGAACCCGCGCGTCACAGTTAGATACAGATTACGCTCCAGTACATCATCAATTCACCTCCAGGAAGGATTCTAGATTGTTTTCTGCTATGGAATCTATGAGCGCACAGCCTTGCTTTATCTTTCCCAGCCCAAGAGTTAGGGTGGCTTGTCCTTTCCAGAAGCTGAGCTTCAACTGGGGCACCTGCTACGTTTATATTTGTAAGTGCTTCCTGTTGAGGTTTAGTTTCTGTAAAATGAGCATCATGGCCTACCCAACCGGAGTATTTTCTACGAGTAAGTCAGTAAGCGTTACCTAGCATGTTTTCATATGCCCCGTGTATATTGTACCCTAAGACTAAGTGATGGGCCTCGGGGGAAACGTCTCCAGCAACCTTGTGTGCCTTTGGCAATGTGATCGTTACTAGTGCGTCTTTGTGGAGATGTCCTCGTGCTTCTGCGCACAACCTGAATCGGCGGTAAACGCAGTGGTGTCGTTTTGGAAAGCCGTCCATCATCCTGGTAAAAGGCGGGAATTCCCTTGCCTACTACGAGGGTGGACGGGGCGTGGCTCAGCGGGCGGAGCTTACAGGTGATTCATAAAGGGAGAACCTTCTACTCTGTGTCTGCAGGAGAGGAAGATAGAACCCGCGCGTCACAGTTAGATACAGATTACGCTCCAGTACATCATCAATTCACCTCCAGGAAGGATTCTAGATTGTTTTCTGCTATGGAATCTATGAGCGCACAGCCTTGCTTTATCTTTCCCAGCCCAAGAGTTAGGGTGGCTTGTCCTTTCCAGAAGCTGAGCTTCAACTGGGGCACCTGCTACGTTTATATTTGTAAGTGCTTCCTTTGAGGTTTAGTTTCTGTAAAATGAGCATCATGGCCTACCCAACCGGTGTATTTTCTACGAGTAAGTCAGTAAGCGTTACCTAGCATGTTTTCATATGCCCCGTTTATATTGTACACTAAGACTACGTGATGGGCCACGGGGGAAACCTCACCAGCAACCTTGTGTGCCTTTGGCAATGTGATCGTTACTAGTGCGTCTTTGTGGAGATGTCCTCGTGCTTCTGCGCACAACCTGAATCGGCGGTAAACGCAGTGGTGTCGTTTTGGAAAGCTGTCCATCATCCTGGTAAAAGGCGGGAATTCCCTTGCCTACTACGAGGGTGGACGGGGCGTGGCTCAGCGGGCGGAGCTTACAGGTGATTCATAAAGGGAGAACCTTCTACTCTGTGTCTGCAGGAGAGGAAGATAGAACCCGCGCGTCACAGTTAGATACAGATTACGCTCCAGTACATCATCAATTCACCTCCAGGAAGGATTCTAGATTGTTTTCTGCTATGGAATCTATGAGCGCACAGCCTTGCTTTATCTTTCCCAGCCCAAGAGTTAGGGTGGCTTGTCCTTTCCAGAAGCTGAGCTTCAACTGGGGCACCTGCTACGTTTATATTTGTAAGTGCTTCCTGTTGAGGTTTAGTTTCTGTAAAATGAGCATCATGGCCTACCCAACCGGAGTATTTTCTACGAGTAAGTCAGTAAGCGTTACCTAGCATGTTTTCATATGCCCCGTGTATATTGTACCCTAAGACTAAGTGATGGGCCTCGGGGGAAACGTCTCCAGCAACCTTGTGTGCCTTTGGCAATGTGATCGTTACTAGTGCGTCTTTGTGGAGATGTCCTCGTGCTTCTGCGCACAACCTGAATCGGCGGTAAACGCAGTGGTGTCGTTTTGGAAAGCCGTCCATCATCCTGGTAAAAGGCGGGAATTCCCTTGCCTACTACGAGGGTGGACGGGGCGTGGCTCAGCGGGCGGAGCTTACAGGTGATTCATAAAGGGAGAACCTTCTACTCTGTGTCTGCAGGAGAGGAAGATAGAACCCGCGCGTCACAGTCAGATACAGATTACGCTCCAGTACATCATCAATTCACCTCCAGGAAGGATTCTAGATTGTTTTCTGCTATGGAATCTATGAGCGCACAGCCTTGCTTTATCTTTCCCAGCCCAAGAGTTAGGGTGGCTTGTCCTTTCCAGAAGCTGAGCTTCAACTGGGGCACCTGCTACGTTTATATTTGTAAGTGCTTCCTGTTGAGGTTTAGTTTCTGTAAAATGAGCATCATGGCCTACCCAACCGGAGTATTTTCTACGAGTAAGTCAGTAAGCGTTACCTAGCATGTTTTCATATGCCCCGTTTATATTGTACACTAAGACTACGTGATGGGCCACGGGGGAAACCTCACCAGCAACCTTGTGTGCCTTTGGCAATGTGATCGTTACTAGTGCGTCTTTGTGGAGATGTCCTCGTGCTTCTGCGCACAACCTGAATCGGCGGTAAACGCAGTGGTGTCGTTTTGGAAAGCTGTCCATCATCCTGGTAAAAGGCGGGAATTCCCTTGCCTACTACGAGGGTGGACGGGGCGTGGCTCAGCGGGCGAAGCTTTCAGGTGATTCATAAAGGGAGAACCTTCTACTCTGTGTCTGCAGGAGAGGAATAGAACCCGCGCGTCACAGTCAGATACAGATTACGCTCCAGTACATCATCAATTCACCTCCAGGAAGGATTCTAGATTGTTTTCTGCTATGGAATCTATGAGCGCACAGCCTTGCTTTATCTTTGCCAAGCCCAAGTTAGGGTGGCTTGTCCTTTCCAGAAGCTGAGCTTCAACTGGTGCACCTGCTACGTTTATATTTGTAAGTGCTTCCTTTGAGGTTTAGTTTCTGTAAAATGAGCATCATGGCCTACCCAACCGGTGTTTTTTCTACGAGTAAGTCAGTAAGCGTTACCTAGCATGTTTTCATATGCCCCGTTTATATTGTACACTAAGACTACGTGATGGGCCACGGGGGAAACCTCACCAGCAACCTTGTGTGCCTTTGGCAATGTGATCGTTACTAGTGCGTCTTTGTGGAGATGTCCTCGTGCTTCTGCGCACAACCTGAATCGGCGGTAAACGCAGTGGTGTCGTTTTGGAAAGCTGTCCATCATCCTGGTAAAAGGCGGGAATTCCCTTGCCTACTACGAGGGTGGACGGGGCTTGGCTCAGCGGGCGGAGCTTACAGGTGATTCATAAAGGGAGAACCTTCTACTCTGTGTCTGCAGGAGAGGAAGATAGAACCCGCGCGTCACAGTCAGATACAGATTACGCTCCAGTACATCATCAATTCACCTCCAGGAAGGATTCTAGATTGTTTTCTGCTATGGAATCTATGAGCGCACAGCCTTGCTTTATCTTTCCCAGCCCAAGAGTTAGGGTGGCTTGTCCTTTCCAGAAGCTGAGCTTCAACTGGGGCACCTGCTACGTTTATATTTGTAAGTGCTTCCTTTGAGGTTTAGTTTCTGTAAAATGAGCATCATGGCCTACCCAACCGGTGTATTTTCTACGAGTAAGTCAGTAAGCGTTACCTAGCATGTTTTCATATGCCCCGTTTATATTGTACACTAAGACTACGTGATGGGCCACGGGGGAAACCTCACCAGCAACCTTGTGTGCCTTTGGCAATGTGATCGTTACTAGTGCGTCTTTGTGGAGATGTCCTCGTGCTTCTGCGCACAACCTGAATCGGCGGTAAACGCAGTGGTGTCGTTTTGGAAAGCTGTCCATCATCCTGGTAAAAGGCGGGAATTCCCTTGCCTACTACGAGGGTGGACGGGGCGTGGCTCAGCGGGCGGAGCTTACAGGTGATTCATAAAGGGAGAACCTTCTACTCTGTGTCTGCAGGAGAGGAAGATAGAACCCGCGCGTCACAGTTAGATACAGATTACGCTCCAGTACATCATCAATTCACCTCCAGGAAGGATTCTAGATTGTTTTCTGCTATGGAATCTATGAGCGCACAGCCTTGCTTTATCTTTCCCAGCCCAAGAGTTAGGGTGGCTTGTCCTTTCCAGAAGCTGAGCTTCAACTGGGGCACCTGCTACGTTTATATTTGTAAGTGCTTCCTGTTGAGGTTTAGTTTCTGTAAAATGAGCATCATGGCCTACCCAACCGGAGTATTTTCTACGAGTAAGTCAGTAAGCGTTACCTAGCATGTTTTCATATGCCCCGTTTATATTGTACACTAAGACTACGTGATGGGCCACGGGGGAAACCTCACCAGCAACCTTGTGTGCCTTTGGCAATGTGATCGTTACTAGTGCGTCTTTGTGGAGATGTCCTCGTGCTTCTGCGCACAACCTGAATCGGCGGTAAACGCAGTGGTGTCGTTTTGGAAAGCTGTCCATCATCCTGGTAAAAGGCGGGAATTCCCTTGCCTACTACGAGGGTGGACGGGGCGTGGCTCAGCGGGCGAAGCTTTCAGGTGATTCATAAAGGGAGAACCTTCTACTCTGTGTCTGCAGGAGAGGAATAGAACCCGCGCGTCACAGTCAGATACAGATTACGCTCCAGTACATCATCAATTCACCTCCAGGAAGGATTCTAGATTGTTTTCTGCTATGGAATCTATGAGCGCACAGCCTTGCTTTATCTTTGCCAAGCCCAAGTTAGGGTGGCTTGTCCTTTCCAGAAGCTGAGCTTCAACTGGTGCACCTGCTACGTTTATATTTGTAAGTGCTTCCTTTGAGGTTTAGTTTCTGTAAAATGAGCATCATGGCCTACCCAACCGGTGTTTTTTCTACGAGTAAGTCAGTAAGCGTTACCTAGCATGTTTTCATATGCCCCGTTTATATTGTACACTAAGACTACGTGATGGGCCACGGGGGAAACCTCACCAGCAACCTTGTGTGCCTTTGGCAATGTGATCGTTACTAGTGCGTCTTTGTGGAGATGTCCTCGTGCTTCTGCGCACAACCTGAATCGGCGGTAAACGCAGTGGTGTCGTTTTGGAAAGCTGTCCATCATCCTGGTAAAAGGCGGGAATTCCCTTGCCTACTACGAGGGTGGACGGGGCTTGGCTCAGCGGGCGGAGCTTACAGGTGATTCATAAAGGGAGAACCTTCTACTCTGTGTCTGCAGGAGAGGAAGATAGAACCCGCGCGTCACAGTCAGATACAGATTACGCTCCAGTACATCATCAATTCACCTCCAGGAAGGATTCTAGATTGTTTTCTGCTATGGAATCTATGAGCGCACAGCCTTGCTTTATCTTTCCCAGCCCAAGAGTTAGGGTGGCTTGTCCTTTCCAGAAGCTGAGCTTCAACTGGGGCACCTGCTACGTTTATATTTGTAAGTGCTTCCTTTGAGGTTTAGTTTCTGTAAAATGAGCATCATGGCCTACCCAACCGGTGTATTTTCTACGAGTAAGTCAGTAAGCGTTACCTAGCATGTTTTCATATGCCCCGTTTATATTGTACACTAAGACTACGTGATGGGCCACGGGGGAAACCTCACCAGCAACCTTGTGTGCCTTTGGCAATGTGATCGTTACTAGTGCGTCTTTGTGGAGATGTCCTCGTGCTTCTGCGCACAACCTGAATCGGCGGTAAACGCAGTGGTGTCGTTTTGGAAAGCTGTCCATCATCCTGGTAAAAGGCGGGAATTCCCTTGCCTACTACGAGGGTGGACGGGGCGTGGCTCAGCGGGCGGAGCTTACAGGTGATTCATAAAGGGAGAATCTTCTACTCTGTGTCTGCAGGAGAGGAAGATAGAACCCGCGCGTCACAGTTAGATACAGATTACGCTCCAGTACATCATCAATTCACCTCCAGGAAGGATTCTAGATTGTTTTCTGCTATGGAATCTATGAGCGCACAGCCTTGCTTTATCTTTCCCAGCCCAAGAGTTAGGGTGGCTTGTCCTTTCCAGAAGCTGAGCTTCAACTGGGGCACCTGCTACGTTTATATTTGTAAGTGCTTCCTGTTGAGGTTTAGTTTCTGTAAAATGAGCATCATGGCCTACCCAACCGGAGTATTTTCTACGAGTAAGTCAGTAAGCGTTACCTAGCATGTTTTCATATGCCCCGTGTATATTGTACCCTAAGACTAAGTGATGGGCCTCGGGGGAAACGTCTCCAGCAACCTTGTGTGCCTTTGGCAATGTGATCGTTACTAGTGCGTCTTTGTGGAGATGTCCTCGTGCTTCTGCGCACAACCTGAATCGGCGGTAAACGCAGTGGTGTCGTTTTGGAAAGCCGTCCATCATCCTGGTAAAAGGCGGGAATTCCCTTGCCTACTACGAGGGTGGACGGGGCGTGGCTCAGCGGGCGGAGCTTACAGGTGATTCATAAAGGGAGAACCTTCTACTCTGTGTCTGCAGGAGAGGAAGATAGAACCCGCGCGTCACAGTCAGATACAGATTACGCTCCAGTACATCATCAATTCACCTCCAGGAAGGATTCTAGATTGTTTTCTGCTATGGAATCTATGAGCGCACAGCCTTGCTTTATCTTTTCCAGCCCAAGAGTTAGGGTGGCTTGTCCTTTCCAGAAGCTGAGCTTCAACTGGGGCACCTGCTACGTTTATATTTGTAAGTGCTTCCTGTTGAGGTTTAGTTTCTGTAAAATGAGCATCATGGCCTACCCAACCGGAGTATTTTCTACGAGTAAGTCAGTAAGCGTTACCTAGCATGTTTTCATATGCCCCGTTTATATTGTACACTAAGACTACGTGATGGGCCACGGGGGAAACCTCACCAGCAACCTTGTGTGCCTTTGGCAATGTGATCGTTACTAGTGCGTCTTTGTGGAGATGTCCTCGTGCTTCTGCGCACAACCTGAATCGGCGGTAAACGCAGTGGTGTCGTTTTGGAAAGCTGTCCATCATCCTGGTAAAAGGCGGGAATTCCCTTGCCTACTACGAGGGTGGACGGGGCGTGGCTCAGCGGGCGAAGCTTTCAGGTGATTCATAAAGGGAGAACCTTCTACTCTGTGTCTGCAGGAGAGGAAGATAGAACCCGCGCGTCACAGTCAGATACAGATTACGCTCCAGTACATCATCAATTCACCTCCAGGAAGGATTCTAGATTGTTTTCTGCTATGGAATCTATGAGCGCACAGCCTTGCTTTATCTTTGCCAAGCCCAAGTTAGGGTGGCTTGTCCTTTCCAGAAGCTGAGCTTCAACTGGTGCACCTGCTACGTTTATATTTGTAAGTGCTTCCTTTGAGGTTTAGTTTCTGTAAAATGAGCATCATGGCCTACCCAACCGGTGTTTTTTCTACGAGTAAGTCAGTAAGCGTTACCTAGCATGTTTTCATATGCCCCGTTTATATTGTACACTAAGACTACGTGATGGGCCACGGGGGAAACCTCACCAGCAACCTTGTGTGCCTTTGGCAATGTGATCGTTACTAGTGCGTCTTTGTGGAGATGTCCTCGTGCTTCTGCGCACAACCTGAATCGGCGGTAAACGCAGTGGTGTCGTTTTGGAAAGCTGTCCATCATCCTGGTAAAAGGCGGGAATTCCCTTGCCTACTACGAGGGTGGACGGGGCTTGGCTCAGCGGGCGGAGCTTACAGGTGATTCATAAAGGGAGAACCTTCTACTCTGTGTCTGCAGGAGAGGAAGATAGAACCCGCGCGTCACAGTCAGATACAGATTACGCTCCAGTACATCATCAATTCACCTCCAGGAAGGATTCTAGATTGTTTTCTGCTATGGAATCTATGAGCGCACAGCCTTGCTTTATCTTTCCCAGCCCAAGAGTTAGGGTGGCTTGTCCTTTCCAGAAGCTGAGCTTCAACTGGGGCACCTGCTACGTTTATATTTGTAAGTGCTTCCTTTGAGGTTTAGTTTCTGTAAAATGAGCATCATGGCCTACCCAACCGGTGTATTTTCTACGAGTAAGTCAGTAAGCGTTACCTAGCATGTTTTCATATGCCCCGTTTATATTGTACACTAACACTACGTGATGGGCCACGGGGAAACCTCACCAGCAACCTTGTGTGCCTTTGGCAATGTGATCGTTACTAGTGCGTCTTTGTGGAGATGTCCTCGTGCTTCTGCGCACCAACAACGCACGACCTGAATCGGCGGTAAACGCAGTGGTGTCGTTTTGGAAAGCTGTCCATCATCCTGGTAAAAGGCGGGAATTCCTTTGCCTACTACGAGGGTGGACGGGGCGTGGCTCAGCGGGCGGAGCTTACAGGTGATTCATAAAGGGAGAACCAGCTACTCTGTGTCTGCAGGAGAGGAAGATAGAACCCGCGCGTCACAGTCAGATACAGATTACGCTCCAGTACATCATCAGTTGACCTCCAGGAAGGATTCTAGATCTTTTTCTGCTATGGAATCTATGAGCGCACAGCCTTGCTTTATCTTTGCCAAGCCCAAGTTAGGGTGGCTTGTCCTTTCCAGAAGCTGAGCTTCAACTGGGGCACCTGCTACGTTTATATTTGTAAGTGCTTCCTTTGAGGTTTAGTTTCTGTAAAATGAGCATCATGGCCTACCCAACCGGAGTATTTTCTACGAGTAAGTCAGTAAGCGTTACCTAGCATGTTTTCATATGCCCCGTTTATATTGTACACTAAGACTACGTGATGGGCCACGGGGGAAACCTCACCAGCAACCTTGTGTGCCTTTGGCAATGTGATCGTTACTAGTGCGTCTTTGTGGAGATGTCCTCGTGCTTCTGCGCACCAACAACGCACGACCTGAATCGGCGGTAAACGCAGTGGTGTCGTTTTGGAAAGCTGTCCATCATCCTGGTAAAAGGCGGGAATTCCTTTGCCTACTACGAGGGTGGACGGGGCGTGGCTCAGCGGGCGGAGCTTACAGGTGATTCATAAAGGGAGAACCAGCTACTCTGTGTCTGCAGGAGAGGAAGATAGAACCCGCGCGTCACAGTCAGATACAGATTACGCTCCAGTACATCATCAATTCACCTCCAGGAAGGATTCTAGATTGTTTTCTGCTATGGAATCTATGAGCGCACAGCCTTGCTATATCTTTCCCAGCCCAAGAGTTAGGGTGGCTTGTCCTTTCCAGAAGCTGAGCTTCAACTGGGGCACCTGCTACGTTTATATTTGTAAGTGCTTCCTGTTGAGGTTTAGTTTCTGTAAAATGAGCATCATGGCCTACCCAACCGGAGTATTTTCTACGAGTAAGTCAGTAAGCGTTACCTAGCATGTTTTCATATGCCCCGTGTATATTGTACACTAAGACTACGTGATGGGCCACGGGGGAAACCTCACCAGCAACCTTGTGTGCCTTTGGCAATGTGATCGTTACTAGTGCGTCTTTGTGGAGATGTCCTCGTGCTTCTGCGCACAACCTGAATCGGCGGTAAACGCAGTGGTGTCGTTTTGGAAAGCCGTCCATCATCCTGGTAAAAGGCGGGAATTCCCTTGCCTACTACGAGGGTGGACGGGGCGTGGCTCAGCGGGCGGAGCTTACAGGTGATTCATAAAGGGAGAACCTTCTACTCTGTGTCTGCAGGAGTGGAAGATAGAACCCGCGCGTCACAGTCAGATACAGATTACGCTCCAGTACATCATCAATTCACCTCCAGGAAGGATTCTAGATTGTTTTCTGCTATGGAATCTATGAGCGCACAGCCTTGCTTTATCTTTCCCAGCCCAAGAGTTAGGGTGGCTTGTCCTTTCCAGAAGCTGAGCTTCAACTGGGGCACCTGCTACGTTTATATTTGTAAGTGCTTCCTGTTGAGGTTTAGTTTCTGTAAAATGAGCATCATGGCCTACCCAACCGGAGTATTTTCTACGAGTAAGTCAGTAAGCGTTACCTAGCATGTTTTCATATGCCCCGTGTATATTGTACACTAAGACTACGTGATGGGCCACGGGGGAAACCTCACCAGCAACCTTGTGTGCCTTTGGCAATGTGATCGTTACTAGTGCGTCTTTGTGGAGATGTCCTCGTGCTTCTGCGCACAACCTGAATCGGTGGTAAACGCAGTGGTGTCGTTTTGGAAAGCCGTCCATCATCCTGGTAAAAGGCGGGAATTCCCTTGCCTACTACGAGGGTGGACGGGGCGTGGCTCAGCGGGCGGAGCTTACAGGTGATTCATAAAGGGAGAACCTTCTACTCTGTGTCTGCAGGAGAGGAAGATAGAACCCGCGCGTCACAGTCAGATACAGATTACGCTCCAGTACATCATCAATTCACCTCCAGGAAGGATTCTAGATTGTTTTCTGCTATGGAATCTATGAGCGCACAGCCTTGCTTTATCTTTCCCAGCCCAAGAGTTAGGGTGGCTTGTCCTTTCCAGAAGCTGAGCTTCAACTGGGGCACCTGCTACGTTTATATTTGTAAGTGCTTCCTGTTGAGGTTTAGTTTCTGTAAAATGAGCATCATGGCCTACCCAACCGGAGTATTTTCTACGAGTAAGTCAGTAAGCGTTACCTAGCATGTTTTCATATGCCCCGTGTATATTGTACACTAAGACTACGTGATGGGCCACGGGGGAAACCTCACCAGCAACCTTGTGTGCCTTTGGCAATGTGATCGTTACTAGTGCGTCTTTGTGGAGATGTCCTCGTGCTTCTGCGCACCAACAACGCACGACCTGAATCGGCGGTAAACGCAGTGGTGTCGTTTTGGAAAGCTGTCCATCATCCTGGTAAAAGGCGGGAATTCCTTTGCCTACTACGAGGGTGGACGGGGCGTGGCTCAGCGGGCGGAGCTTACAGGTGATTCATAAAGGGAGAACCAGCTACTCTGTGTCTGCAGGAGAGGAAGATAGAACCCGCGCGTCACAGTCAGATACAGATTACGCTCCAGTACATCATCAATTCACCTCCAGGAAGGATTCTAGATTGTTTTCTGCTATGGAATCTATGAGCGCACAGCCTTGCTTTATCTTTCCCAGCCCAAGAGTTAGGGTGGCTTGTCCTTTCCAGAAGCTGAGCTTCAACTGGGGCACCTGCTACGTTTATATTTGTAAGTGCTTCCTGTTGAGGTTTAGTTTCTGTAAAATGAGCATCATGGCCTACCCAACCGGAGTATTTTCTACGAGTAAGTCAGTAAGCGTTACCTAGCATGTTTTCATATGCCCCGTGTATATTGTACACTAAGACTACGTGATGGGCCAGGGGGGAAACCTCACCAGCAACCTTGTGTGCCTTTGGCAATGTGATCGTTACTAGTGCGTCTTTGTGGAGATGTCCTCGTGCTTCTGCGCACAACCTGAATCGGCGGTAAACGCAGTGGTGTCGTTTTGGAAAGCCGTCCATCATCCTGGTAAAAGGCGGGAATTCCCTTGCCTACTACGAGGGTGGACGGGGCGTGGCTCAGCGGGCGGAGCTTACAGGTGATTCATAAAGGGAGAACCTTCTACTCTGTGTCTGCAGGAGAGGAAGATAGAACCCGCGCGTCACAGTCAGATACAGATTACGCTCCAGTACATCATCAATTCACCTCCAGGAAGGATTCTAGATTGTTTTCTGCTATGGAATCTATGAGCGCACAGCCTTGCTTTATCTTTCCCAGCCCAAGAGTTAGGGTGGCTTGTCCTTTCCAGAAGCTGAGCTTCAACTGGGGCACCTGCTACGTTTATATTTGTAAGTGCTTCCTGTTGAGGTTTAGTTTCTGTAAAATGAGCATCATGGCCTACCCAACCGGAGTATTTTCTACGAGTAAGTCAGTAAGCGTTACCTAGCATGTTTTCATATGCCCCGTTTATATTGTACACTAAGACTACGTGATGGGCCACGGGGGAAACCTCACCAGCAACCTTGTGTGCCTTTGGCAATGTGATCGTTACTAGTGCGTCTTTGTGGAGATGTCCTCGTGCTTCTGCGCACAACCTGAATCGGCGGTAAACGCAGTGGTGTCGTTTTGGAAAGCTGTCCATCATCCTGGTAAAAGGCGGGAATTCCCTTGCCTACTACGAGGGTGGACGGGGCGTGGCTCAGCGGGCGAAGCTTTCAGGTGATTCATAAAGGGAGAACCTTCTACTCTGTGTCTGCAGGAGAGGAAGATAGAACCCGCGCGTCACAGTCAGATACAGATTACGCTCCAGTACATCATCAATTCACCTCCAGGAAGGATTCTAGATTGTTTTCTGCTATGGAATCTATGAGCGCACAGCCTTGCTTTATCTTTGCCAAGCCCAAGTTAGGGTGGCTTGTCCTTTCCAGAAGCTGAGCTTCAACTGGTGCACCTGCTACGTTTATATTTGTAAGTGCTTCCTTTGAGGTTTAGTTTCTGTAAAATGAGCATCATGGCCTACCCAACCGGTGTTTTTTCTACGAGTAAGTCAGTAAGCGTTACCTAGCATGTTTTCATATGCCCCGTTTATATTGTACACTAAGACTACGTGATGGGCCACGGGGGAAACCTCACCAGCAACCTTGTGTGCCTTTGGCAATGTGATCGTTACTAGTGCGTCTTTGTGGAGATGTCCTCGTGCTTCTGCGCACAACCTGAATCGGCGGTAAACGCAGTGGTGTCGTTTTGGAAAGCTGTCCATCATCCTGGTAAAAGGCGGGAATTCCCTTGCCTACTACGAGGGTGGACGGGGCTTGGCTCAGCGGGCGGAGCTTACAGGTGATTCATAAAGGGAGAACCTTCTACTCTGTGTCTGCAGGAGAGGAAGATAGAACCCGCGCGTCACAGTCAGATACAGATTACGCTCCAGTACATCATCAATTCACCTCCAGGAAGGATTCTAGATTGTTTTCTGCTATGGAATCTATGAGCGCACAGCCTTGCTTTATCTTTCCCAGCCCAAGAGTTAGGGTGGCTTGTCCTTTCCAGAAGCTGAGCTTCAACTGGGGCACCTGCTACGTTTATATTTGTAAGTGCTTCCTTTGAGGTTTAGTTTCTGTAAAATGAGCATCATGGCCTACCCAACCGGTGTATTTTCTACGAGTAAGTCAGTAAGCGTTACCTAGCATGTTTTCATATGCCCCGTTTATATTGTACACTAACACTACGTGATGGGCCACGGGGAAACCTCACCAGCAACCTTGTGTGCCTTTGGCAATGTGATCGTTACTAGTGCGTCTTTGTGGAGATGTCCTCGTGCTTCTGCGCACCAACAACGCACGACCTGAATCGGCGGTAAACGCAGTGGTGTCGTTTTGGAAAGCTGTCCATCATCCTGGTAAAAGGCGGGAATTCCTTTGCCTACTACGAGGGTGGACGGGGCGTGGCTCAGCGGGCGGAGCTTACAGGTGATTCATAAAGGGAGAACCAGCTACTCTGTGTCTGCAGGAGAGGAAGATAGAACCCGCGCGTCACAGTCAGATACAGATTACGCTCCAGTACATCATCAGTTGACCTCCAGGAAGGATTCTAGATCTTTTTCTGCTATGGAATCTATGAGCGCACAGCCTTGCTTTATCTTTGCCAAGCCCAAGTTAGGGTGGCTTGTCCTTTCCAGAAGCTGAGCTTCAACTGGGGCACCTGCTACGTTTATATTTGTAAGTGCTTCCTTTGAGGTTTAGTTTCTGTAAAATGAGCATCATGGCCTACCCAACCGGAGTATTTTCTACGAGTAAGTCAGTAAGCGTTACCTAGCATGTTTTCATATGCCCCGTTTATATTGTACACTAAGACTACGTGATGGGCCACGGAGGAAACCTCACCAGCAACCTTGTGTGCCTTTGGCAATGTGATCGTTACTAGTGCGTCTTTGTGGAGATGTCCTCGTGCTTCTGCGCACCAACAACGCACGACCTGAATCGGCGGTAAACGCAGTGGTGTCGTTTTGGAAAGCTGTCCATCATCCTGGTAAAAGGCGGGAATTCCTTTGCCTACTACGAGGGTGGACGGGGCGTGGCTCAGCGGGCGGAGCTTACAGGTGATTCATAAAGGGAGAACCAGCTACTCTGTGTCTGCAGGAGAGGAAGATAGAACCCGCGCGTCACAGTCAGATACAGATTACGCTCCAGTACATCATCAATTCACCTCCAGGAAGGATTCTAGATTGTTTTCTGCTATGGAATCTATGAGCGCACAGCCTTGCTATATCTTTCCCAGCCCAAGAGTTAGGGTGGCTTGTCCTTTCCAGAAGCTGAGCTTCAACTGGGGCACCTGCTACGTTTATATTTGTAAGTGCTTCCTGTTGAGGTTTAGTTTCTGTAAAATGAGCATCATGGCCTACCCAACCGGAGTATTTTCTACGAGTAAGTCAGTAAGCGTTACCTAGCATGTTTTCATATGCCCCGTGTATATTGTACACTAAGACTACGTGATGGGCCACGGGGGAAACCTCACCAGCAACCTTGTGTGCCTTTGGCAATGTGATCGTTACTAGTGCGTCTTTGTGGAGATGTCCTCGTGCTTCTGCGCACAACCTGAATCGGCGGTAAACGCAGTGGTGTCGTTTTGGAAAGCCGTCCATCATCCTGGTAAAAGGCGGGAATTCCCTTGCCTACTACGAGGGTGGACGGGGCGTGGCTCAGCGGGCGGAGCTTACAGGTGATTCATAAAGGGAGAACCTTCTACTCTGTGTCTGCAGGAGTGGAAGATAGAACCCGCGCGTCACAGTCAGATACAGATTACGCTCCAGTACATCATCAATTCACCTCCAGGAAGGATTCTAGATTGTTTTCTGCTATGGAATCTATGAGCGCACAGCCTTGCTTTATCTTTCCCAGCCCAAGAGTTAGGGTGGCTTGTCCTTTCCAGAAGCTGAGCTTCAACTGGGGCACCTGCTACGTTTATATTTGTAAGTGCTTCCTGTTGAGGTTTAGTTTCTGTAAAATGAGCATCATGGCCTACCCAACCGGAGTATTTTCTACGAGTAAGTCAGTAAGCGTTACCTAGCATGTTTTCATATGCCCCGTGTATATTGTACACTAAGACTACGTGATGGGCCACGGGGGAAACCTCACCAGCAACCTTGTGTGCCTTTGGCAATGTGATCGTTACTAGTGCGTCTTTGTGGAGATGTCCTCGTGCTTCTGCGCACAACCTGAATCGGTGGTAAACGCAGTGGTGTCGTTTTGGAAAGCCGTCCATCATCCTGGTAAAAGGCGGGAATTCCCTTGCCTACTACGAGGGTGGACGGGGCGTGGCTCAGCGGGCGGAGCTTACAGGTGATTCATAAAGGGAGAACCTTCTACTCTGTGTCTGCAGGAGAGGAAGATAGAACCCGCGCGTCACAGTCAGATACAGATTACGCTCCAGTACATCATCAATTCACCTCCAGGAAGGATTCTAGATTGTTTTCTGCTATGGAATCTATGAGCGCACAGCCTTGCTTTATCTTTCCCAGCCCAAGAGTTAGGGTGGCTTGTCCTTTCCAGAAGCTGAGCTTCAACTGGGGCACCTGCTACGTTTATATTTGTAAGTGCTTCCTGTTGAGGTTTAGTTTCTGTAAAATGAGCATCATGGCCTACCCAACCGGAGTATTTTCTACGAGTAAGTCAGTAAGCGTTACCTAGCATGTTTTCATATGCCCCGTGTATATTGTACACTAAGACTACGTGATGGGCCACGGGGGAAACCTCACCAGCAACCTTGTGTGCCTTTGGCAATGTGATCGTTACTAGTGCGTCTTTGTGGAGATGTCCTCGTGCTTCTGCGCACCAACAACGCACGACCTGAATCGGCGGTAAACGCAGTGGTGTCGTTTTGGAAAGCTGTCCATCATCCTGGTAAAAGGCGGGAATTCCTTTGCCTACTACGAGGGTGGACGGGGCGTGGCTCAGCGGGCGGAGCTTACAGGTGATTCATAAAGGGAGAACCAGCTACTCTGTGTCTGCAGGAGAGGAAGATAGAACCCGCGCGTCACAGTCAGATACAGATTACGCTCCAGTACATCATCAATTCACCTCCAGGAAGGATTCTAGATTGTTTTCTGCTATGGAATCTATGAGCGCACAGCCTTGCTTTATCTTTCCCAGCCCAAGAGTTAGGGTGGCTTGTCCTTTCCAGAAGCTGAGCTTCAACTGGGGCACCTGCTACGTTTATATTTGTAAGTGCTTCCTGTTGAGGTTTAGTTTCTGTAAAATGAGCATCATGGCCTACCCAACCGGAGTATTTTCTACGAGTAAGTCAGTAAGCGTTACCTAGCATGTTTTCATATGCCCCGTGTATATTGTACACTAAGACTACGTGATGGGCCATGGGGGAAACCTCACCAGCAACCTTGTGTGCCTTTGGCAATGTGATCGTTACTAGTGCGTCTTTGTGGAGATGTCCTCGTGCTTCTGCGCACAACCTGAATCGGCGGTAAACGCAGTGGTGTCGTTTTGGAAAGCCGTCCATCATCCTGGTAAAAGGCGGGAATTCCCTTGCCTACTACGAGGGTGGACGGGGCGTGGCTCAGCGGGCGGAGCTTACAGGTGATTCATAAAGGGAGAACCTTCTACTCTGTGTCTGCAGGAGAGGAAGATAGAACCCGCGCGTCACAGTCAGATACAGATTACGCTCCAGTACATCATCAATTCACCTCCAGGAAGGATTCTAGATTGTTTTCTGCTATGGAATCTATGAGCGC